>NC_056741.1:1602911006-1603124790 GCF_019279795.1 Protopterus annectens | reverse complement strand
CCTATAGGGAATTGGGCACACAAGGGGATTCTAGGACAGTGTAGTACTCCTTTTTAGTATACATGTACTTTATCTATGTGGGAATACTATGGGAGCAGGTGCAATGCTTTTGTGATGTACAGAACAGACAGTCGGGATTGCAAGAAGAGAGGTCTTACACATAGACCTGTGGAGCACGGAGCCGGATACAGTGTAACGTTGCCTACACGGTACATGACGCACATGTCCACACATATACTGCACCTGACGCCTGTGGTCGGTGCCACAGGCTACAGTGGACAGAGACATCACATACATGGCATGACACAGTACAGGTATGGTGACATTCTGCAGGTGTCGTACGCAGTGTGCTGGCTACTGACCGAAGGTGTCACATGTCAACTGTGGTGCACAGTGTTCGACAGTCGGATGCTGTACCGGTATAGGAATATACCCGCATTCGCAGGGCGTACACCTCTATGGCACACACACCATTGTGTGCAGATGGGGACACCTGTCTGTGTGGTCGGCACCCTCACAAGACAATGCAGCGATGCGCCATGTCACAGGGGTGGTCTTGCACAGGTGGCCAGTAAGGCTCACAGGTGTGGGAATGACAGGGCTGTACAATGCAGCACCACTACGGGATTGTCACCCTGTGTGGTCAGTGTCCGGGCACAACACGATATCTGCATACACCCTCTCAACAAGCAGCAGACATACACACATGTCGACACACTGACATGGTGGTGGCCACACATGTCTACACGGAGGGATGACGTGTTGCATGTACCACACCATCCACATCGGTGCACCCCACACTGAGGTAGGTACAGAGCTCTATCATGGTGTACAGTGATGTGTGGCACATGGCACATAGTTCCCCCGATCTGTGGCATACATGGGCACACATTCCTGCACACATGTTGGTGCTAGGAATGCCACACCCGCTACATATGTTTGTGCAGGTGTGCAGCGGTATGTGGTGCATCCTGCGTACTACCACTGTATCTGGCAGCTGTGCCAATATCTGCACTTGGGTGGTGGTAGGGGTTAGAGTGGCAATGTGACATATGGTCGAACCCGCATGGCCAATGGGTATGCATCATGGCAGCGCTGTCATGTAAAGGTGACATAGCGGACTGTATGCACATGTCAGGGTAGGACAGTGTGTGACACACTTGTGACCAGCACCTGCACACATGCATGTGGACAGGTGTTTAAACAATTGGTGTACACACAGACTGCCATGCGTGCTGTTACTATGCCACCAAATGACGGCCCCCATGATGGGTATGCATGTGGGAGGGGATTGCAACTGTCTTACGGACACTAGACACCGCCCCTGCATGGCTGCACCGTGCACAGTACACGTGTCACATGTATCCCCTGTTGCCATGTGTGTATGCATTGCTACGTTGTGACATGTGTCAACATGCATGGAACATGGACTGTGGTTTGGTATCACAGCTGTCACAGGCAAACTGTACAAGGGTATGTGTCCCTGTGAACACCGCCACACCCTGTAGAGGGTGCATACCACAAACATGTGTCCGCCCACCCTCCATGTGTGTATTACCGCGTACGCCTGTGTCATGCATGTGGTCCATAACAGGCCTCGTATGTGTCCTGCGTGCAGTCCATGCACACAGCCTGGAAACCACATATGTGACATATCCGGACAGTGTTTCACTGTGGTACAGCTGCAGTCATGTGTCATACCTGTGTCAGGCCCGTGGCATGTGTGGATCATGCCTGTCCATGTATACCAGTACGGGTGGACTACATCACACCTGTGTGATCATTGATAGTACATGTGTACTCTGCACGACGGACGTACACTGCCACATAGTCCTCTGGACATATGTCACATGCAGTTTCGGGACCGTGAGGCATACTGCTGCATCGATAACAAGGTGCTGGCATGGCAGCTACAGTGTTCACTTCGGTGTGTACATGTTCAGCCTGCACCCATGGCGCCTGTGCTGTCATCTGTGTGTGTACGTGTGACTGCATGTGTGTCCACCCTGCGCATGTGTACGGGTTTGCCTGTCCGTGACTTGCGGTGTGTGCACTCCGTCTGCATGCCGGACGGCGCGTAGCACATACCACGTGTGTGAGCATGGCCGGGTCGCTGTTGTGTGGCTGGACACACACGACGGTCCACAGTCTGCCACCCATGCCGTCGCACCATGTGTATGCATGTCTGCTCTGTGCTGAGTCTAAGTGTCTGAGCATGCCCAGTAAGCAGCTGTGTAGATGGACACACAGTACAGTGCACACCGCGCCCGACTGCATTGATACCCCGGGTGCATGCCTGTTTCCCCTTCGCAACTGCCACGTCTGTGGCATGGCCGGGTTGCTGTCATGTGGCTGGACACACACGACGATCCACAGTCTGCCACCCATGCCATCGCACCATGTGTATGCATGTCTGCTCTGTGCCGAGTCTAAGTGTCTGAGCATGCCCAGTAAGCAGCTGTGTAGATGGACACACAGTACAGTGCACACCGCACCCGACTGCATTGATACCCTGGGTGCATGCCTGTTTCCCCTTCGCAACTGCCACGTCTGTGGCATGGCCGGGTTGCTGTTGTGTGGCTGGACACACACGACGGTCCACAGTCTGCCACCCATGCCGTCGCACCATGTGTATGCATGTCTGCTCTGTGCCGAGTCTAAGTGTCTGAGCATGCCCAGTAAGCAGCTGTGTAGATAGACACACAGTACAGTGCACACCGCCCGACTGCGTTGATACCCCGTGAGCATGTCTGTCTCCCCTTTGCAACCGCTAGGTGTGAGAGGCATGGCCAGTACACCCGCCGGGGGTACACATGACAGTCGGCACTGATGTCTGCTACTAGGCATGTAGCCATGGCCAATGACATCCTGCATAGCCATGGTGACCATCCAGGTGACTCATATGTGGCTGTCATGCCACATTGGCTGCCTACATCCTGCACGCCGGATGCCCTCTCATAGGGTATACTGTCATGTGGTGCATCCCGTATTCATGTCGTGATGTACTGCTCAGTAGTTATTTGGTATTCCCGACTGCAGCACTACCGTGTTACTGTACGGCCACCTTGGGATGGTAACAGGCTGTGTGACTGCGCACTCTGTCTTCATTCCCTATCGGACGCATTGCCTCTGCAGATGATACCACCCACCTAGGGGTATGCCTCCTGACAGTGCTGTGCTCAGTAATCCCGGTAGCGCGTTCTGTAAATGCTTCATGCTGTAGTGAGTTCATGTAGGTAGGCGTAGGTTCGACTCTCGGCCCTTCCGTGTGTGTGTGTGTGTGTTTCTAGCTGCCTCTGCAGATGAACATGCTTTTAGATGCTTCGCAACACATACCTTGGCTATTGCCAGCTATTATCATACGGGTGATGTCACCCGCCTAGAAGTATGCCTCTGACAGCGCTGTGTTCAGTAATCTCGGTAGCGCGTTCTGTAAATGCTTCATGCTGTAGTGAGTTCATGTAGATAGGCGTAGGTTCGACTCTCGGCCCTTCCCTGTGTGTGTGTGTGTGTGTGTGTGTTTCCAGCTGCCTCTGCAGATGAACATGCATTTAGATGCTTCGCAACACATACCTTGGCTATTGCCAGCTATTATCATACGGGTGATGTCACCCGCCTAGAAGTATGCCTCTGACAGCGCTGTGCTCAGTAATCTCGGTAGCGTTCTGTAAATGCTTCATGCTGTAGTGAGTTCATGTAGATAGGCGTAGGTTCGACTCTCGGCCCTTCCCTGTGTGTGTGTGTGTGTGTTTCCAGCTGCCTCTGCAGATGAACATGCTTTAGGCGCCGCAACACATACCTTGGCTATTGCCAGCTATTCTCTTACGGGTGATGTCACCCACCTAGAAGTATGCCTCTGACAGCGCTGTGCTCAGTAATCTCGGTAGCGTGTTCTGTAAATGCTTCATGCTGTAGTGAGTTCATGTAGGTAGGCGTAGGTTCGACTCTCGGCCCTTCTGTGTGTGTGTGTGTGAGCGTGTGTGTGTGTTTCCAGCTGCCTCTGCAGATGAACATGCTTTTAGACGCTTCGCAACACATACCTTGGCTATTGCCAGCTATTATCATACGGGTGATGTCACCCGCCTAGAAGTATGCCTCTGACAGCGCTGTGCTCAGTAATCTCGGTAGCGCGTTCTGTAAATGCTTCATGCTGTAGTGAGTTCATGTAGATAGGCGTAGGTTCAACTCTCGGCCCTTCCTGTGTGTGTGTGTGTGTGTTTCCAGCTGCCTCTGCAGATGAACATGCTTTTAGACGCTTCGCAACACATACCTTGGCTATTGCCAGCTATTCTCTTACGGGTGATGTCACCCGCCTAGAAGTATGCCTCTGACAGCGTTGTGCTCAGTAAACTTGGTAGCGTGTTCTGTAAATGCTTCATGCTGTAGTGAGTTCATGTAGGTTCAACTCTCGGCCCTTCTGTGTGTGTGAGTGTGTGTGTTTCCAGCTGCCTCTGCAGATGAACATGCTTTTAGACGCTTCGCAACACATACCTTGGCTATTGCCAGCTATTATCATACGGGTGATGTCACCCGCCTAGAAGTATGCCTCTGACAGTGCTGTGCTCAGTAATCTCGGTAGCGCGTTCTGTAAATGCTTCATGCTGTAGTGAGTTCATGTAGATAGGCATAGGTTCGGCTCTCGGCCCTTCCCTGTGTGTGTGTGTGTGTGTGTGTGTGTGATGTGTGTTTCCAGCTGCCTCTGCAGATGAACATGCTTTTAGATGCTTCGCAACACATACCTTGGCTATTGCCAGCTATTCTCTTACGGGTGATGTCACCCGCCTAGAAGTATGCCTCTGACAGCGCTGTGCTCAGTAATCTCGGTAGCGCATTCTGTAACTGCTTCATGCTGTAGTGAGTCCATGTAGGTAGGTGTAGGTTCGACTCTTGGCCCTTCCCTGTGTGTTTGTGTGTGTGTGTTTCCAGCTGCCTCTGCATATGAACAAGCTTTTAGATGCTTCGCAACACATACCTTGGCTATCAGCGGCCATTCCTTTACGGATGTTGTCACCCACCTGTACATGTGCCTCTGATGGTGGTGTGTTCGGTGGTCCACGTAGCGCATTCCATACCTGTGTCATACGTTTGTGCGGTTGGGTATGTGGGGGTGTGGTCAATCACCATGCCTGCCACATGTGTGTGTGTGTCCATGTTCCCAGCTGCATGGGTTCATAGGGTATGGCCTTGAGGTTTACGCAGAACACTCATATCCTGCCACCATCCCTGTGTTTGTGGATGGTGGGATGCAGCTCGTGTACTGCTTGTGTGCCTGTTGTGGTCGGTGACCGCCGTAGCGTGTTCTCCACGTGCACCCTGCTATGGTGTGGTGGGGTGGTGCTGTGTACATTACACTCATGGGCCTGCCACATGTGTCCGTCTGTATCTCTGTCATTGTATATCTACGTACCTATGTTGTGCCCGTACTGCTGCTCTAGCATGGACAGCTGTCTTTCCCATGTATCGCATATTTGCACGGCTGACACATATAACCGTGGTACGTTGCATATCCACTCATTGTCCATGCACCGTCCGTATTCCAGAACACCCTAATGACATCTGCTGGATATCGTGGCAGACAGCTATCCTTGCTGTCCTGACACTGTATACACCTTGTGTGTACTTGCCTATTTATGGTGTGTGTATGTCTACCTGTGCTGTATGCATGGCCGTGTGTGTGTTCCGCTATAGCCATCTGTGCATGTGTCGCCACTATGGGTAATCCTTGTGGACCGCTGTTTCATGTGCACGTCTGCACATACCTGCAGACCGTACTACCCCTCCTACGGCAGCGGCCTTAGATCGACTGCTGCCCTAGGCTGTAGGGCTCCATGGTGCCCACCACCACAGCACATGGTGCCCCCATCTTGGTATACCTACATGACACACCTACTAGACAGGTGGCCCTACTAGTGTGGCGCCCTGGGCAGCCGCAGGATTGGCGTGTGCCTACGGCCGGATATGGGCACATCACAAGGCATACGTCTACATTCGGTGTTTTACGACGTCTAGGTTATAATACCAGAGGGGGGACCTCATCAGCTATGCTATAGAATGTGGATTTAGATGGATTAGTAGGTGGAGGGTTGGCCACACACCAGGGCTGACCGATGGAACACTGATGAGGCCTCTTTTGAGAAGCAGGTGGAGCAAACCCCCGTAACGGGAATGTAGTTTAGGTATAGATGTAGAGTTAACACACATTTGTCCACTCTTTCAGTTCTGTACTGCTGTATTACAGTGATATGCTATGCATATCTACCATATACATTGTTAAATCTTTGATTGATGAGTATTCGGCATAGTACAATATCATATAATACATGTGTTAATAGGATGCTTTCTGAGATGTTAACATATGTGTGTGGTTAACATTGCGTCTGTGCTTTCTATGCTGTGGTTACATGTTCATTGTTTGCATAGAAAGTAACAAATGGAAGTGTAAGGGGGGATATTTAAAGCCTGGATGCTTCTATGTTATGTGTAAGTCTCACGGAGCCTACGGGTGATAGCGCTTACATGTCTATGAAGTAACCTTTGGATACCATATGTGACCTGTCGTGGACAAAATGTCTACGTTGACTGTTTCATCTACCTATGTGTGACTTGGTTTGTCTGCCATAAGGTGCCAACGGGTCTTTGATGTTGATTAGGTGTATTCCATGGTCAATTGACATTAACCCTATTAATTCACTGAAGGATGTTCTTCATTGGTGGGAACGCCATAGTTTGACCATCGTATGGCTTTCCTAGCTGACGTTGATATTGTGCCATTGGTATGTGTTCCACAGGTCACCCATTTGTTCCGCGGTATGGAAGCGTGTGATCCCCATTTCGGTGCTGGCAGATTGAGTGCTGTGTACGCCGGTATTCGCACAGCGGTCTGGCTTTGTATGGGGAGAGTTTACTGTTGTCCCTATCTGTATTTCCTGTGTTATGCCTCACTGCAGCTGTGTGGTTACACCAGGTTCGCGGTTATGGGTGCCATCTTGGTCCTACGCTTGTCCATCCCTAGCGATTGTCTACTGGACACTGGTATGGAGCAGGACACATTTCACACCTGCATTTAGCATTAGCCGGTGGATGCTTTGCACTATCAGTGGGGAGTAAGGCACGTGCTACTCCCACATTCCTCCCACGGTGCGGGACAACGTATTATCTGCCAAACAACACCGAGCCCCGTTTCTGCATACCCAGGATCCCATGGCTGCAACCCTCGACGGTACCCATTACACATCCGGCATGTGTGCGGGAATGGGATGTGGATGCACCTCTATGGACTCTACAATCTGGGAATATCTGTACATATGTCCTGCATTCCGTGGACAGTTGTCGTCAACCCTGAACACGCTGGGGGTGCATATGTCTGGCTGTACCGTAGTCACGGCTGTCAGTTCTTCTGGGTCTCTCGATCGTAGCTGGTTGACATTGCGTACGGATGAATCTCTGGGGTCCTACTATGAACACCATTGTGCATATGTACAGTGTAGACCTTGTTGGACTGTGTCCATCTGGTTAGTGGGTTTGACTGCTGCTGTATGTTCCCCAATCGCGGATGTCTGCTTGCTACCCATATTATGTAGTGCTACGTTAACCAGGGTATTCTAAACTGAAACCGGATGGTGTAAATCCAATGATGCAGGCTAGGAGATGCTTTAAGTAATCCTCAAATGTCTCATTAGGATATGTCTGCCACTGTATTGTCAAACTGACACAACCAAAACATGTAGATCCTATTAATTCATTGAAGGATGTTCTTCATAAGCGTGAACGCCATAGTTTAAGGATCCTATGACTTTCCTAGTTGACTTTGTTGGTGTGCCATTAGTATGTGTTCCGCAGGTCGCCCATTTGTTCCGCGGTATGGAAGCGAGTGATCCCCATTCTCTTTCTGGCAGATTGAGTGCTGTATGCCGGTATTCGCGGCGGTCTGACTTTGTATGTGGAGTCTCTACTGTAGTCCCTATCTGTATTCCCTGTGTTTTGCCTTACTACAGCTGTGTGATTCCACCAGGTTTGCAGTTATGGGTGCCATCTTGGCCGTACGTTTGTCCATCCATGGGAACTGCCTAATGGACACTGGTATAGGGCTGTACACATTTCACAGCTGCATTTAGCATTCTCCGGTGGATGATTTGCATTATTAGTGCGGAGTAACGCATATGCCATACCCACATCCCTCACACAGGGCGGGAAAACGGATCATCTGCCAATCAACACCGAGACCCATTTCTGCATACCCACGATCCCATGGCTGCAACCCTCGACAGTACCCGTTGCACATCCTCCATGTGTGCGGGAATGGGATGTAGACACACTTCTATGGACTGGACAATCTGGGGATTTCTGTGCATATCACCTGCATTTCATGGACATTTGTCATCAACCTTGAACACGCTGGTGGTGCATATATGTAGCTGCGCCATAGTCACGGCTATCACTTCATCTGGGTCTCCCGATCGCAGCAGGTTGACATTGCGTACGGATAAATTTTTGGGTCCTACAATGGACACCAATGTGCATATGTAAAGTGTAGAACTTATTGGACTGTGTCCATCTGGCCAGTGGGTTTGACTGCTGCTGTATGTTCAGCAATCACGGATGTCTGTTTGAGTACCCATATTATGTAGTGCTACGTAAACCGGGTTTTCCGCCACTGAACCCAAATGGTGTAATTCCAATGATGCAGGCTAACAATTGCTTTAACTAATCCGCAGATATCCCATTGGGACATTCCGCCTCTGTATTGTCAAATTAACACGAACAAAACATGTAGATCCTATTAATTCATTGAAGGATGTTCTTTATATATGTGTACGCCATAGCTTAACCATCCTATAACCTTTCTAGTTGACGTTGTTGGTGTGCCATTAGTATGTGTTCCGCAGGTCGCCCATTTGTTCCGCGGTATGGGCGAGTGATCACCATTCTCTTGCTGGCAGATTGAGTGCTGTGTACGCCGGTATTCGTACGGCGGTCTGACTTTGTATGTGGAGTCTCTACTGTAGTCCCTATCTGTATTCCCTGTGTTTTGCCTTACTACAGCTGTGTGATTCCACCAGGTTTGCAGTTATGGGTGCCATCTTGGCCGTACGTTTGTCCATCCTTGGGAAATGCCTACTGGACACTGGTGTAGGGCTGTACCCATTTCACAGCTGCATGTAGCATTCTCCGGTGGATGATTGTCATTATTGGTGGGGGGTAAGGCATGTTCTATACCCACATCCCTCCCACGGGGCGGGACAATGGATTATCTGCCAAACAACACCGAGCCCCATTTCTGCATACCCACGATCCCATGGCTGCAGCCCTCGACGGTACCCATTATACATTCTTCATGTGTGCGGGACTGAGATGTGGACGCACATCTATGGACACGGCCATATGGGTATTTCTGCTCATATGTTCTGCATTTCATGGACACCTGTCATCAACCTTAAACATGCTGGTGGTGCATATGTCTAACAGTGCCATAGTCATGGCTGTTACGCCCTCAGCGTCGCTTCCTCCATCATGTTTATCTTGCTTAGGGCTAAATTTTTGGGTCCTACAATGGACACCGATGTGCATATGTAAAGTGTAGAACCTGTTGGACTGTGTCCATCTGGCCAGTGGGTTTGACTGCTGCTGTATGTTCCCCAATCGCGGGTGTGTGTTTGACTACACATATTATGTAGTGCTACAACATCCAGGTCTTTCAAACCTGACAATGGTGGTGTACATCCAAAGATGCAGGTTAGCAACTGCTTTACATAATCCTCTGAAGTCACAATACGAAATATCCGCCACTGTATTGTCAAAATAACACCACCATGACATGTGGATCCTATTAATTCATTGAAGGATGTTCTTTATATGTGGGTACGCCATAGCTTGACCATCCTATAACCTTCCTAGTTGACGTTGGTGGTGTGCCATTACTATGTGTTCCTCAGATCGCCCATTTGTTCCGCAGTATGTAGCGAGTGAACCCCATTTTCTTGCTGGCAGATTGAGTGCTGTCTACGCCGGTATTCGCACGCCGGTCTGGCTTTGTATGGGGGGTGTGTACTGTGGTCCCTATCTGTATTTTCTGTGTTATGCCTTACTGCAGCTGTGGAATTACACCGGGTTTGCAGTTATGGGTGACCATCTTGGTCGTACATTTGTCTGTCCATGGGAAATGCCTACTGGACACTGGTATAGGGCTGTACACATTTCACAGCTGCATTTAGCATTCTCCGGTGGATGAATTGCATTATTAGTGGGGAGTAACGCATGTGCTATACCCACATACCTCCCACGGGGCGGTACGATGGATTATCTGCCAATCAACACTGAGCCCCATTTCTGCATACCCACGATCCCATGTCTGCAACCCTCGACGGTACCCATTGCACATCCTTCATGTGTGCGGGAATGGGATGTGGACGCACGTCTATGGCCTCGGCAACCTGGGGAGTCCTATTCATATGTCCTGCATTTCATGGACACTTGTCATCAACCTTGAACACGCTGGTGGTGCACATATCTAGCTGTGCCATAGTCACGGCTATCAGTTCTTCTGGGTCTCTAGATCGCTGCCTGTTCACATTGCATACGGATAAATTTTTTGGTCCTACAATGGACACCAATGTGCATATGTAAAGTGTAGAACTTATTGGACTGTGTCCATCTGGCCAGTGGGTTTGACTGCTGCTGTATGTTCAGCAATCACGGATGTCTGTTTGAGTACCCATATTATGTAGTGCTACGTAAACCGGGTTTTCCGCCACTGAACCCAAATGTTGTAATTCCAATGATGCAGGCTAACAATTGCTTTAACTAATCCGCAGATATCCCATTGGGACATTCCGCCTCTGTATTGTCAAATTAACAACGAAACATGTAGATCCTATTAATTCATTGAAGGATGTTCTTTATATGTGGGTACGCCATAGCTTAACCATCCTATAACCTTCCTAGTTGACTTTGTTGGTGTGCCATTAGTATGTGTTCCGCAGGTCGCCCATTTGTTCCGCGTTATGGAAGCGAGTGATCCCCATTCTCTTTCTGGCAGATTGAGTGCTGTATGCCGGTATTCGCACGGCGGTCTGACTTTGTATGTGGAGTCTCTACTGTAGTCCCTATCTGTATTCCCTGTGTTTTGCCTTACTACAGCTGTGTGATTCCACCAGGTTTGCAGTTATGGGTGCCATCTTGGGCGTACGTTTGTCCATCCATGGGAACTGCCTAATGGACACTGGTATAGGGCTGTACACATTTCACAGCTGCATTTAGCATTCTCCGGTGGATGATTTGCATTATTAGTGCGGAGTAACGCATATGCCATACCCACATCCCTCACACGGGGCGGGACAACGGATCATCTGCCAATCAACTCCGACACCCATTTCTGCATACCCACGATCCCATGGCTGCAACCCTCGACAGTACCCATTGCAAATCCTCCATGTGCGGGAATGGGATGTGGACGCACATCTATGGACTCGACAATCTGGGGATTTCTGTGCATATGTCCTGCATTTCATGGACAGTTGTCATCAACCTTGAACACACTGGTGGTGCATATATGTAGCTGTGCCGTAGTCACGGCTGTCACTTCATCTGGGTCTCCCGATTGCAGCCGTTTGACATTGCGTACGGATACATTTTTGGGTCCTACAATGGACACAAATGTGTATATGTAAAATGTAGAACATGTTGGACTGTGTCCATCTGGCCAGTGGTTGTGACCGCTGCTGTATGTTCCCCAATCGCAGATGTGTGTTTGACTACACATATTATGTTGTGCTACAAAACACATGTTCTACTACAATTAACCCAAATGGTATTAATGTAATGCTGCAGGTTGGCAACTGCTTTAAGTAATCCTCAGAAGGCCCAGTAGGACATATACGCCACTGTATTGTCAATATAACACAGCCAGAACATGTAGACCCTATTGATCCATTGAAGGATGTTCTTTATAAGCGGGAACGCCAGTGTTTAAACATCCTATGACCTTCCTAGTTGATGTTGTTGGTGTGCCATTGGTATGTGTTCCACTGGTCGCCCATTTGTTCCGCAGTATGGCAGCGAGTAATCCCCATGTTGTTGCTGGCAGATTGAGTGCTGTGTACGCCGGTATTCGCACGGCGGTCTGGATTTCTATGGGGAGTGTCTACTGTAGTTGCCATCTGCATTTCCTGTGTTATGCCTTACTGCAGCTGTGTAATTCCACCGGGCTTGCAGGTATGGGTGCCATCCTGGTCGTAGGCCTGTCCATCCATGGGGATTGCCTACTGGACACTGTTATGGCCTGTACACATTTCACACCTGCATTTAGCATTATCCAGTGGATGCTTTGCATTATTAGTGGGGAGTAGGTCATGTGCTACACCCACATCCCTCCCACGGGGCGGGACAACGGATTATCTGCCAAACAACACCGAGCCCCATTTCTGCATACCCAAGATCCCATGGCTGCAGCCCTCGACAGTACCCATTACACATCCTTCATGTGTGCGGGACTGGGATGTGGACGCACATGTATGGACACGTCGATCTGGGGATTTCTGTTCATATGTCCTGCATTTCATGGACACCTGTCATCAACCTTAAACACGCTGGTGGTGCATATGTCTAACTTTGCTGTAGTCACGGCTATCGCATCATCTGGTGGTCGGAAACGGCTGGATGGAGTTCTGTTAGAAGGTATTTTTGGGTCCTACAATGGACACAAATGTGCATATGTAAAGTTAGATGTTGCTGGACTGTGTCCAACTGGCCAGTGGTTTTGACTGCTGCTGTATGTTCCCCAATCGCGGATGTCTGTTTGACTACCCATTCTACGTGGTGCTACGTAAACCAGGTGTTTTAGAACTGTGAACAAATGGTGTACATCCAAAGATGCAGGTTAGCAACTGCTTTAAATAAACCTCAGACGTCCCAATAGGACATATCTGTCACTGTATTTTCAACATAACACCACCGGAACATGTTGATCCCTTATGTATTCATTGAAGCATGTTTTCTTTATAGGTGGGAACGCCATAGTTTACATATCCTAGTTGACGTTGTTGGTGTGCCATTAGTATGTGTTCCACAGGTTGCCCATCTGTTCCGCAGTATGGTAGCGAGTGCTCCCCATTTTGTTGCTGGCAGATTGAGTGCTGTGTACGCCGGTGTTCGCATGGCGGTCCGACTTTGTATAGGGAATGTCAACTGTAGTCCCTATGTGTATTTCCTGTGTAATGCCTTACTGCGGCAGTGTAATTCCACCGGGTTTGCAGTTATGGGTGCCATCTTGGTCGTACGCTTGTCCATCCATGAGAATTGCCTACTGGACACTGGTATAGGGCTGTACACATTTCACACCTGCATTTAGCATTCTCCGGTGGATGCTTTGCATTATTAGTGGGGAGTAAGGCAGGTACTATGCCCACATCCCTTCCACGGGGCGGGACAATGGATTATCTGCCAAACAACACCGAGCCCCATTTCTGCATACCCAAGATCCCATGGCTGCAACCCTCGACAGTACCCATTACACATCCTTCATGTGTGCGTGACTGGGATGTGGACGCACATGTATGGACACGTCGATCTGGGGATTTCTGTTCATATGTCCTGCATTTCATGGACACCTGTCATCAACCTTAAACACGCTGGTGGTGCATATGTCTAACTGTGCCGTAGTCACGGCTATCACATCATCTGTTGTTCGGAAACAGCTGGAGGGAGTTCTGTTAGAAGGTATTTTTGGGTCCTTCAATGGACACCAATGTGCATATGTAAAGTTAGATGTTGCTGGACTGTGTCCAACTGGCCAGTGGTTTTGACTGCTGCTGTATGTTCCCCAATCACGGATGTCTGTTTGACTACCCATTCTACGTGGTGCTACGTAACCAGGTGTTTTAGAACTGTGAACAAATGGTGTACATCCAAAGATGCAGGTTAGCAACTGCTTTAAATAAACCTCAGACATCCCAATAGGACATATCCGTCACTGTATTTTCAACATAACACCACCGGAACATGTTGATCCCCTATGTATTCATTGAAGCATGTTTTCTTCATAGGTGGGAACGCCATAGTTTACATATCCTAGTTGACGTTGTTGGTGTGCCATTAGTATGTGTTCCACAGGTTGCCCATCTGTTCCGCAGTATGGTAGCGAGTGCTCCCCATTTTGTTGCTGGCAGATTGAGTGCTGTGTACGCCGGTGTTCACACGGCGGTCCAACTTTGTATGGGGAATGTCAACTGTAGTCCCTATGTGTATTTCCTGTGTTATGCCTTACTGCGGCTGTGTAATTCCACTGGGTTTGCAGTTATGGGTGCCATCTTGGTCGTACGCTTGTCCATCCATGAGAATTGCCTACTGGACACTGGTATAGGGCTGTACACATTTCACACCTGCATTTAGCATTCTCCAGTGGATGCTTTGCATTATTAGTGGGGAGTAAGGCAGGTGCTACGCCCACATCCCTCCCACGGGGCGGGACAATGGATTATCTGCCAAACGACACCGAGCCCTGTTTCTACATACCCAGGATCCCTTGGCTGCAACAGTCGACAGTACCCATTACACATCCTTCATGTGTGCGGGACTGGGATGTGGACGCACTTCTATGGACTCGGAACTCTGGGGATTTCTGTGCATATGTGCTGCATTTCATGGACAGCTATCATCAACATTGAACACGCTTGCGGTGCATATGTCTAGCTGTGCCGTGGTCACGACTATCGGTTCTCGTGGTTGGACGATGAAGGCTGGCATGCATTCCGTACGGGAAAATTTTTGGGTCCTACAATGGACACCAATGTGCATATGTAAAGTGTAGAGCTTGTCGGACTGTGTCCATGTGGCCAGTGGTTTTGACTGCTGCTGTGTGTTCACCAATCGCGGATGTCTGCTTGACTACCCATAGTGTATAGTGCTACGGAAACCATGTTTTCCAAAACCGGAACCAAATGGTGTACATCCAATGATGCAGGTTAACAACCGCTTCACATAATCCCCAGAGGTCCCAGTAGGGAAGTATCGCCACTTTATTGTCGGAATGACACCTCCATACCAGGTAAATCACGGGCACTTTGGCCCGGTCTTACCGGCCATTTGCAAGTGTAATTAGCAGACACGTGTCAATACATGTATAATAATACATATTGTAATACCGACGTTAATCTATGTTATTTGGACAATGGCTTCTGCTATTGACATATGTTGCTGTGGGTGTTGCCGGTTACCATACACATGGCTTTCTCAAAGGCCGAATTGACAATTCTGAACACTACTGTGGTCTCCTTTAAGGACCCTGAGCCAGTGGTCAACAGTACTGCAGCCACTGCATCACTTACATATGCCATCTACCGGTACCTACAGGACTGCATGGATCAGGCATTCCCTTACCCAACTGTGGTTCATTGTACCAATGCCAAGCATCCAGTGTGGTGTACCCCAGCCATACACAAGCTGTACAATGAGAGGAGGTGGCTACTACAAGGCAGAGCAGACACCTTGTGAGGTATGACACCCTTGCTCATTATATGTGTAGAGCTACAGGCTGTCATGACATGGTCCGGGGCAGGTTCCACAGATATATCTCCATGGACCTGGCAGACAATCATACAGCCTTCATTTGCTATGCTGGACACCTGGGAGGTAACTCACACATATGCTCTGACTGGGTTCACAATGATGTGGAGTTTACTGAACATACACACATTGCCAACATACGGGCTGACAGGTTCTGTGAAGACATTTCCACCCCCTCCCCCCCACATGGAGAGATGTCTGTACCAGCGGTTTGTGGTCCCCGAATGTTCTGTGACGCACGGGTGGGACATGCTCTCTCCAGGGTAGTGAACATAGCATCCATGGGACCAGCTGGTGTCCCGACTGTGTACTCCACGATCTCATTGAGGAATTAGACCCACAGTTAGGACAGCTGTTTATTCTTAGCCTCACCTCGGGTAACGTACCCAAGTTGTATCGCACGGCGACTGTAGTCCCACTTCACAGGGCCAGTGCCTCCACTGACCCTGGTTATTACTGTCCCATTACCATGAGGAGACCTATCTGCAAAGACATGGGGAGGGATCATACTGCGGCTCGTAGATGACGACATAGGGGACCTGCATACTTTGCATCCAACCTGGTTTGGCTTGGTCAGGGGCGGTTCATGCGTTTAAATCCTGGTTGACGTTTTAGGGACAGTCACCGAGGCCATTGATGGGGGTCTTGCAGTCCATACAGCCTATCCCAACCTGGCAAAGGCCTTCAACACAATACCCCCCTCGGGTATCATTGATAAACCCATCGGCTTGGATGTGAACACGTACATCGCAGGATGGGTTGCAAACTGGCTAGGTGACACGACCCACGCGGTCATAGCTGCTGGCAGCATGTTGGACCTACTGCCTGTCGCAGGCGGTGTCCCACGGGGCTCTGCCCTGGGTCCACTCTTTTTCTACATCTACATTTCCACAGTACAGGCACACACAGGGGTGTTATGGCTGACATTGTTTGTAGATGACTGCGAACCGGGTGCCATAGTGGGACGGACATCTGACACAGATATCCTTCAAAGGGGCCTCCCAGATATGTATATCTGCTGTCAGGGACATGGCCTACAGCTAAATGCCAGGTAATGCAAAGTCATACCCGTCGAGGAAAACGAGGTCACCCCTGTCCGGCATATGGGTGGCAGTCCACTGGGCACGGGGGTAATTACCAGGGATCTGGGGACCCAGGTTGTCGGTCACCATTCGTTCGACACACACGTTGCTATCGTGGTTCGGTAGAACTTTTACATTGCCCACCTGTTCGTGCAGGGATTCACATCTAGATCAGGGTAGGTCATTGTCTCCTTGTACTCATTACGTGTTACACCTATGATTGAGTACATTGCCCCATTCGGAGGGTATTTGACCTGACACCTACAGCAGCTGGGAAGGCCCCATAGGTTAATCGTCAGACAGATGCAGGGTGTCAGGGATTTGTGTTATGCTGCCCCACTGTTAGGACTCCTGCTCCATTCAGTCACATACCTCTTGTTCGGTGTTGACCTGTGCCTGACATACGAGGCCATGTCGACCCATATTTGATGACTATGCTTCACCTACTGGATCTACATCCCTCGGAACCACAAGGGCAGGTGACGTGAACCTTGACACGGTCATTAATAGGATGTGTTGGAGTGACACATACGTCACCCAGACACTCACTATGCTGTGGATCTACATCACAGTACATGTGAGGCAGAGATCCTTGCTAGCCTTGTTCGAGGGGGATTCTGTCCGTTGGATGGGGGATTGCAGATATACCCCAGGGATTACATCATTGTCACTGCTTGACAGAGGTACAGCAATATAATAGGCATTTTATCTCCGGATCGGAAGGTTGGCAAAGGAATCCTAACTATGGCCTAGGGTTATGGCTGACCTTGGGTAGATAGCCTACCCTGTACCTATGGACCTATGAACCTATGTTCATAGTTTGTCCCATTTACACTTGTCTATCCCCTATCCTCTTTCTCATGTGTATATTTCTGTGGCACGTGATTGACCTCTGTATTACCTGCAGGTATGCTGTCTACAGTGCACATACGTCACAGTTGATTACAGTGTATCTGTGTCTCTACCACTGTGATACTGAGGACTACCACACATCCTTCACAGCATTACATGCATATGTCCATTCTATTATTCTTTGGCCTATGGGGGGTGTTAAGGCAACGGTTACACGTGTCCCTGTTTGTGCACGCGTCATGGTGGTCTTTGACCAGCCTCTGTTGCGGTCGTGGGATGGACGGTAGTGTTGGTGTGTGTTTGGCATGTGTTTTCACTGCCGGTACATCTGTGGGAGGTGGGGTTGGCACATGTTCCCCTTTGCAGGGGGCCCCATCCTGGAGTTTTGTGTCATGCATCTACACTTGGCACGTGCCATATGTCCTGTGCTATTCCCAGAGTCGTGTATGCCTTCATGCATTACTACTGCATGTTACTGGCTGTTTGTATGTGGTACACATGGCGATTGTGGTGGTTGGCTTGGCCTATTCCCATGCTATGACATACACATCTGTCAATTAAGTTGTTAAAATCAGACTGTAACACTCATTAGGCTTTTCAAAACGACAGTCAATAACACAGGAAGCTCAGTTTCAAAACGTTTTACTAGTGTACACCAGGAGGCAAATAACTATGCAGTACAAGTATAGAGTTTTGTCTGACTCTATACAGGAAGCAGCTTTGTTTATATTGTGTTTACAATCAGCTTTTGCCCACCTTAATGACGTGGTCAGTCACAGGGCATTTACATCACTATAGTCCACAATATTCTATTCATACGAAGGTGCTGAGGTAATGCTTTTAAAATGTTTTCCCCTGAGAATAACACAGCCTTGCAAGGCACCTGGTCAATTACAGTGCCCTTCTGTAAATGTTGCTCTTTCAAGGTTCCTGGCCTGTTCGAATACAATAGTCAGTTCATTTCTTAATACGTTCCTTTGTCTCTCTGGTAAGGAGTTGTACTCTATCTTCGATAGAGCTCACAAGGCCATCCTCCTCAGTGGAAGGAAGAAAGATATACATGTACATACATTTATTTTTCTCTAACCCAGCAGATAATTAATGCTGAAAGACATAAGCCTGCTGAACTGGTTACTGCCAGGGTCAGAGTTCAATCACACTGCAGCTAAGCTTCAGGCAATTACATGCAAGATCATTTCTACTGCCATATTGTAAAATAGAATAAAATGCATTATATACTATTTGCTTCTAAACTGGCACTTCATATGTGTTTATATATATATTTTTCTAACAACATCCATCCGGGCATATGCATGTTATTCCGTCCTTTGCGTTGGCCATGGGTGTTTGGCCGTCCGGCAACGCTACTCTCAACATGTGATGTCCCACCTTCCCCTTCTGTGCCTGTGGCACCCTGTTAGGGCATCCTGTTTGGTAGGCAGATGTTCCGCTATATGTGTTTGACATGTCTGCATAGCTAATCATCGGTACGGTGGTTGAACATCCCGCCTTGTCCAGATGTGTACAGTTATGTGCACCGTGGCGTGTGCACACCTATGGGGTTTGGACGGGTCCATACCACATGCGGGATGTACACATTCTGCCAACACATTCACATGCAGCCATTTGCATATCTGTACCTGAGGTGGGTTGTTAACATGTGGGGTACATATTTGCCCGCATGGCACTGCCTAAAACAATACTTCTTACCACATTTCAGGTATGCCCATTGTGTGTAGGTGTGTAGCTGCGCAAGGCTGCTAGCTGGGTTGGGTGCACGGTCGTACATGGGTGTGGGATACATGCTATGATGGGGCTATTGTGTATTACATTTGCATGCATGGATTCTGCTTCTGGATATTACGCTTAGACATACGCCGTCCTGTGTATGCGACGAGCACGTTGCTGGGTGTGGTACATGTTGCTATGCACATGTTTGCCTGTGTTTAGGGTATCTTGTTTCCTTCTTGTTGTTATATCGACACGGCTACCCGGCTGTGTACTCTCACTACTGCTGGTGACCATTAGGGTTGCCACCTTTTCCAATGCCCAAAGTGGGACATCTTTTGTAGAAACATCGGATTTTGCAGGACAAAACATACCCACAGCAAGTAGAGATGAAAGAACTTCACTTTTTTGCCAAAATAAACACTTATTCTTATAGCATTTGGGTTGCTTATTCTGTTTCTTATAACATGTATGTGTTTCAAATACAAAATAATTGTTTTATGCTACTATTAAGGTATATTGAGGAAATATTTTTGTCCTAAAATCTCAGGACATTTGCCATTTTTCGATTTTTTTGCGGGACACAACTGTCAAAAGAGGGACTGTCCCTAGCAAAGTGGGACAGTTGGTAACCCTGGTGACCATGCCCATGTCGCTACTTCTATGTCGGTGTGGCGCGCTGACATGCTGCGGTACACCTTCACTGGGTATGCCCACTGACAGTGCATTGCGGGACGGACACGGTATTATGCGTATCCTTTGTTCCTTGGACGGGTACACTTAGGGCTTCGTGGGATGTGTCTGCTTCTCCGTTTTGTTGGGACGGGTACTATGTTGCATACTCTGCGTGCGTTTCATTCTCCATGGGCCCTGGCTGGTGCGGTTACTATTACGGGCGGCCTGTGGAAGTCAGCACTTTAGGTTGCTCATCACCTGCCGGCTTAGCCACGCCTCCGGACGCATCCTACTTGGGCTCGCTCACGTGCCCTACGCACGTGTCTGTGGTTGTGGTGCGCACTCATTACTATGCATATGGCACTGCTACGCCATCTATTCACTGCACCGCCGGCGCAAGCCTTACACCGGCCTTGCGCCGAGCTTCATGAATCCCGGGGATATTGTATTACATCTCATATCATTATGCATGTCCCAAAATCTATCATAAGCATAAACAAACAATGTGTTAACTTCATACATTTCTCATTTGCTATTAAAAACTTTTTAAATATTGGCGTTGAATTATAAGTGCATTCGCAAATCTCCTGAGTCAGATTACTGTCTGCTATATGAATCCCGAAGAATATAACTTCATCATATTTAAAATGTTGTTGTTTGTCTTTCAGCTTTTCCCGGTAAGGGGTCGCCACAGCGGAACTCCGGTCTGCTAATGATTGGCAGTAGATTTTTATAAAACTCCAAGGTGCCAGCTTGATACCCAACCTTCAACTAAGGCACGCCCATTTACGCACACATGTCTTTCGAACGCCACCCAACTGCAGGGAGGACATGCAGACTCCACACAGAAAGCACTCCCAAACCCAGCCGAGAATCGAATGGGAGAACCCCTTGCTGTGAGGTAACAATGCTACCGCCGTACCACCACGGCATAACTTCATCATATTTAAAATAAAAGCCTGCATTCCTTGAGAAATATCTATAAAGAATCTAATCATACTCTGTGCAAACATAATCAAGTTATATAACCTTAAGCCATACCATTACGAACTCGCCATGCTTCCAAGGCCCATGGCTTCCTCCTTATTGCCACATCTCGTGAGAAAGCCTATACAGGAAAACTCTACTACCTGTTGCCATAACAACAGAAACCCAGATAGTTATATATACGACTAACTAAAGAAATCAAGATACATTGTTCATTCTATATCAAACAAGTTTCATTAAATGAGCAAGCACACGCTTAAAAAAAACTATAACCCTATATAAACATAAATAAATAGAGCTCAGTATCAAGCTGAACTAAATGCTCATTCTAAAGTAATAAAATTCATTGTGGAAATGAGCACACTGCCATAAGCCAACAAAACCATAATACAAGTAACCACAACAAACTTATTATTAACCTAAGCTAGCATAAACAAAAAAAACAAAAAAATATTAAACAACATATATAAAAGCAGCAGCAACCAAAGAAAAACACACTGCCAGGTAAAGCACTCTTATTCAAAAGTCCAAATCGTATAAAAAAGAAAATAAAGAGTGCACCATCAGCTGGAATTCAAACTTGTCAGCAAATAACTCCAAGTAACAACCTGTTTAAATGAAACTTCATTTATTGCAAACGAACAGGAGCTGCAGCAAGTGATAAAAGTTAGCGCTTTCGCGTTGACACCCAACGCTTCATCAGACATAAAGACTTAATGAATCTGGCTCCTTTTAAGCATATGTTCACATGATGTCATAATTGACTTAAAGAGACAGATATTTACAAATTAGTAAAGGTAAAAATACTGTTGTTTAAATACATCATATGTTGAAGTCATTAAAAACATTAAAAACCATGAATAAATTTTAATAAGAATAAACATACATGTAATAAAATAAGATAAAATAAACCATAAACAACTCTAATGGTTTAATGGTCTGGAAGCTAAGAAAGGCTTGATAGAAAGCCTTTCATTGAGTCCAAATTTGTGTGCTTGTAATTTCACAATCCACTTGCCCTCTTTTCTTCTACTCTGTCTTTAACATTACCCAGTCTGTTATCTGTCTTTACCAGTTCAAGAACCTGAAATTTAAAAGTGTGGTTGTCACCAACATCAATAACATGTTTAGCAAGTGCATTTAATGCATTGCTCCTGGATATTGCATAGATGTGTTCTCTAATTCGTTCTCTTAGGGATCTAGTAGTCATGCCCACATAAAACTTCCTGCAGGACTGGCATTCAGCTAAATAAACCAGATTCCTAGATTTACAAGTTGCACAATGTTTGAAAATGTAATTCCTTTGTGTGACAGGGTGTGTGAACATGTGAGTATTGGCTATGTGCCTGCATTGGTTGCAGGATGAACAAGCAAAAGTGCCATGCCGTGTGTTGGTGTTGTCATTGGTATGAACTCTATCATAACAAAGTAACCTATTCAATGACAGCATATTTTTATAAGCTACTCTGGGTTTGTTGTCTACTAGAGATCTGATGTTGTCATCGATCATAAGAAGGTTCAATGTTTATGGAAAATATCCAGAATGTGCTTGTTCTTGTTGGTATACGGAATGGTGATCCTATTTGTCTGAGCCCTAGAAGTTCGGGTGGTAGGTGTATATGAGGTGTCATATTTCTTGATGATGGGTATGGCTACATTGTCCCTTTTCATGTCACCTTCAGAGACAGCTGTAAGTACAGATTTTCTATTGTATCCCTGGTTGTAAAATTGTTTACTAAGTCTGACTTGTGTCGTTGGTAAGCTGTGTGTGTAGAGGTGAGTTTGGAAACTCTAGTAACTTGATTCTGAACAATATTCCTATATACGTGCTGAGGATGCATGCTGTTTCTGTGGAGTAAATTGTTCCTCCAGCAACTCTTCCTAAAGAGTTCAGTTTCAAATCCATGACCCTTCCTAAACACACTCACATCTAGGAAATCTACATGTTCGGGGGAATGAGTATAATCAAAACTCAGAAAATCAGTTGTTCCATTGAGATAGTCTACAAAATCTAAAAGATGTTCAGTTGTTCCTCCCCACAATAAAAAGACATCATCCACGAATCTATTATAAAATAATAGTGAATCAAGGAAAACAGAGTTCTGATTAAACACAAATAGCTGTTCCCATTGTGCCAACACCAAGTTGGCGTATGCGTTGGCACATGGAGTACCCATCGCTACGCCCTTGGTTTGTAAATAGTAGGTACTTCCATAACATAGCACGTTGTTTTCAAGAACAATTTCAAGTAAGGACACACATCTATCCACCATGTCGTTGTCAAATCACTTTTCATCAAAAAAGCTCTCATGTATTCTAAGCCTGTGTTGTTAGGTATTGAAGTAAACAAAGACTTAACGTCCAAAGATACTAATATACATGTATCATTGACAGAGGAAGACTGTTTGAAAGTCACTAAATTCTCTAAGAAATTGGTAGTGTCTTTCAGAATGTGCTTAGTATTCAAAACTACTGGCTTCAAAATTTTATCCAGATAAATGGATAGAGGCTCGGTCAACCAGCCTCTACTGGATACTATTGGACGCAAAGGTGGATCAGTGACATTCTTGTGTATTTTGGGAAGACCTCTAAAAGATGGTATTAGAGGCTTGTCAATTACAAAATACACATATAAGTCATTATCAATCACACTGGTCAGCAATAAATCATATAGCATGGCATGAACATTCTTTATGAGACCATTTAAACTATGTTCAGAAATGGGTAGATAGGTATCTGCATCAGATAACATTGCAATCATTTTATTACTATATGTGGAGCTGTCCATTACAACGACAGCTCCACCCTTATCTGCTTGTCTAATAACAATTGTGTCATTCCTTCTTAAATCATCTAAGGCTTGTTTCTCTTGTTTAGTCAAGTTTATAAAATGAGGTTTAGCTTGGTTATCATTATATAGCTTAAACAAATCGTCCTCTACTGCTTGCTCAAAGGCTTCTAGCAGCGGATGTGAAGGAGGAATGAAGGTGGAAGGCTTCTTAAATGCAGTATATTTATTCACTACTTCATCATTCTTACCATATAAAAGTTTAAGGGCTAAGTTTCTGGTGAACATTTCACATCCACAACGATGTCTGTGACATCATTGCTATGAGAGGGAATAAACCCTAAACCCTTATTAAGAATAGACAATTCAAATTCACTCAAGCCATATTTAGAGATATTAACCACTAAACAATCTGAATTATAAGTCTCAGAGAGTAAAACGTTACCACTCAAGTTTTCGGTCGCCATACTTTCTTGGTGTGAGGCGCTTCTTCTTCCATAAATTTCCTCTTGTTGGTTCTCATCAAAGGGGACCAAGTTCTTTTCTCCTGGGGTCTGAAGGGTAGAGGAAAAGAAGGAAGACCCTCGCCCAGTGCAAAAAGCTCTTCTTCATTTTGAATGACGAAAGAATCAATACTGAGCTGTTTGTTTCGTGATTCACTCGTTTTCGGTCTAACAGATGCGGGCTTGTCTATGCGTGACACTGGATCAAGACCAGAATCAGAGTGAATTTGTGCTTGCGTTGTAATAATACATGAATGTGGTGAAGTGCCTTTGTTGAAACAGTCAGTGGTCTCTCTAGATTTGTCCGAAGGGACAAGAGCTGTAGGCTCCGATTGTGTGGCTTCTTCTAATGACGTTGGTGGAGGAGGAGTGATCAATTGAATGACGCGTTGCTCATCAGGTGTAACAGAAGATGGACGTGGAAGCATAGTGGGACCACTGGTATGATTGGGTTTAGTAGCGTAGTTCTCTTTCGGCCACGAAAAAACTCTAGAATGTGTGAAATCCAAGAAATCTCTCTGTAGCTTGCGTTTCTTATCACGCAAGCACTTGAGGTCAAGGGAAGACAACATTTGTTTTAAATCACCAAGCACAATGTCACACTGATCACTATTCAACTTCCCACTTAGTTCTGTGTATATAGTTATGATATCAGTCTTTAAATCATTAATAGAAAGATCATAATGTTCAATTAAGATGTTTAAGTAAGAGAAACTGGTGTCAATGTTGCATTTCTGCCACAATGCTAGTAATCTGGGTTGAGAATTGCCGAAAGTCGGCATTTTAAGAATCCTTAATCCTCGTGGCACTAGCTTAAATTTAAGACAGGCTTCCATATGAAGTCTCTGCCACTGGATGGTACGTAGTTTATAGAGTTTATTCTCAAGATTTCTGGTCATCATGGTTAGATCCATGTTGTTCTTGAAAAAGTCTGTGTCTTCACTTGAAACATTAAGGTCTGAGGTGGTGAGTTTAAGTAATGGGTTAATACTGAAATCCACTAGTCCATTTAAGTCAAACATTTTGTCAGCTTCTTACAGACTGGGTAATGTTAAAGACAGAGTAGAAGAAAAAGAGGGCAAGTGGATTGTGAAATTACAAGCACACAAATTTGGACTCAATGAAAGGCTTTCTATCAAGCCTTTCTTAGCTTCCAGACCATTAAACCATTAGAGTTGTTTATGGTTTATTTTATCTTATTTTTATTACATGTATGTTTATTCTTATTAAAATTTATTCATGGTTTTTAATGTTTTTAATGACTTCAACATATGATGTATTTAAACAACAGTATTTTTACCTTTACTAATTTGTAAATATCTGTCTCTTTAAGTCAATTATGACATCATGTGAACATATGCTTAAAAGGAGCCAGATTCATTAAGTCTTTATGTCTGATGAAGCGTTGGGTGTCAACGCGAAAGCGCTAACTTTTATCACTTGCTGCAGCTCCTGTTCGTTTGCAATAAATGAAGTTTCATTTAAACAGGTTGTTACTTGGAGTTATTTGCTGACAAGTTTGAATTCCAGCTGATGGTGCACTCTTTATTTTCTTTTTTATACGATTTGGACTTTTGAATAAGAGTGCTTTACCTGGCAGTGTGTTTTTCTTTGGTTGCTGCTGCTTCTACTTTCACAGTTCTGCCAGGACATGGCTGCTAAATCCAGTCTGCCTTTACCGAATCAAAAAGCTGACAAAATGTTTGACTTAAATGGACTAGTGGATTTCAGTATTAACCCATTACTTAAACTCACCACCTCAGACCTTAATGTTTCAAGTGAAGACACAGACTTTTTCAAGAACAACATGGATCTAACCATGATGACCAGAAATCTTGAGAATAAACTCTATAAACTACGTACCATCCAGTGGCAGAGACTTCATATGGAAGCCTGTCTTAAATTTAAGCTAGTGCCACGAGGATTAAGGATTCTTAAAATGCCGACTTTCTGCAATTCTCAACCCAGATTACTAGCATTGTGGCAGAAATGCAACATTGACACCAGTTTCTCTTACTTAAACATCTTAATTGAACATTATGATCTTTCTATTAATGATTTAAAGACTGATATCATAACTATATACACAGAACTAAGTGGGAAGTTGAATAGTGATCAGCGTGACATTGTGCTTGGTGATTTAAAACAAATGTTGTCTTCCCTTGACCTCAAGTGCTTGCATGATAAGAAACGCAAGCTACAGAGAGATTTCTTGGATTTCACACATTCTAGAGTTTTTCGTGGCGAAAGAGAACTACGCTACTAAACCCAATCATACCAGTGGTCCCACTATGCTTCCACGTCCATCTTCTGTTACACCTGATGAGCAACGTCATTCAATTGATCACTCCTCCTCCACCAACGTCATTAGAAGAAGCCACACAATCGAGCCTACAGCTCTTGTCCCTTCGGACAAATCTAGAGAGACCACTGACTGTTTCAACAAAGGCACTTCACCACATTCATGTATTATTACAACGCAAGCACAAATTCACTCTGATTCTGGTCTTGATCCAGTGTCACGCACAGACAAGCCCGCATCTGTTAGACCGAAAACGAGTGAATCACGAAACAAACAGCTCAGTATTGATTCTTTCGTCATTCAAAATGAAGAAGAGCTTTTTGCACTGGGCGAGGGTCTTCCTTCTTTTCCTCTACCCTTCAGACCCCAGGAGAAAAGAACTTGGTCCCCTTTGATGAGAACCAACAAGAGGAAATTTATGGAAGAAGAAGCACCTCACACCAAGAAAGTATGGCGACCGAAAACTTGAGTGGTAACGTTTTACTCTCTGAGACTTATAATTCAGATTGTTTAGTGGTTAATATCTCTAAATATGGCTTGAGTGAATTTGAATTGTCTATTCTTAATAAGGGTTTAGGGTTTATTCCTCTCATAGCAATGATGTCACAGACATCGTTGTGGATGTGAAAATGTTCACCAGAAACTTAGCCCTTAAACTTTTATATGGTAAGAATGATGAAGTAGTGAATAAATATACTGCATTTAAGAAGCCTTCCACCTTCATTCCTCCTTCACATCCGCTGCTAGAAGCCTTTGAGCAAGCAGTAGAGGACGATTTGTTTAAGCTATATAATGATAACCAAGCTAAACCTCATTTTATAAACTTGACTAAACAAGAGAAACAAGCCTTAGATGATTTAAGAAGGAATGACACAATTGTTATTAGACAAGCAGATAAGGGTGGAGCTGTCGTTGTAATGGACAGCTCCACATATAGTAATAAAATGATTGCAATGTTATCTGATGCAGATACCTATCTACCCATTTCTGAACATAGTTTAAATGGTCTCATAAAGAATGTTCATGCCATGCTATATGATTTATTGCTGACCAGTGTGATTGATAATGACTTATATGTGTATTTTGTAATTGACAAGCCTCTAATACCATCTTTTAGAGGTCTTCCCAAAATACACAAGAATGTCACTGATCCACCTTTGCGTCCAATAGTATCCAGTAGAGGCTGGTTGACCGAGCCTCTATCCATTTATCTGGATAAAATTTTGAAGCCAGTAGTTTTGAATACTAAGCACATTCTGAAAGACACTACCAATTTCTTAGAGAATTTAGTGACTTTCAAACAGTCTTCCTCTGTCAATGATACATGTATATTAGTATCTTTGGACGTTAAGTCTTTGTTTACTTCAATACCTAACAACACAGGCTTAGAATACATGAGAGCTTTTTTGATGAAAAGTGATTTGACAACGCACATGGTGGATAGATGTGTGTCCTTACTTGAAATTGTTCTTGAAAACAACGTGCTATGTTATGGAAGTACCTACTATTTACAAACCAAGGGCGTAGCGATGGGTACTCCATGTGCCAACGCATACGCCAACTTGGTGTTGGCACAATGGGAACAGCTATTTGTGTTTAATCAGAACTCTGTTTTCCTTGATTCACTATTATTTTATAATAGATTCGTGGATGATGTCTTTTTATTGTGGGGAGGAACAACTGAACATCTTTTAGATTTTGTAGACTATCTCAATGGAACAACTGATTTTCTGAGTTTTGATTATACTCATTCCCCCGAACATGTAGATTTCCTAGATGTGAGTGTGTTTAGGAAGGGTCATGGATTTGAAACTGAACTCTTTAGGAAGAGTTGCTGGAGGAACAATTTACTCCACAGAAACAGCATGCATCCTCAGCACGTATATAGGAATATTGTTCAGAATCAAGTTACTAGAGTTTCCAAACTCACCTCTACACACACAGCTTACCAACGACACAAGTCAGACTTAGTAAACAATTTTACAACCAGGGGATACAATAGAAAATCTGTACTTACAGCTGTCTCTGAAGGTGACATGAAAAGGGACAATGTAGCCATACCCATCATCAAGAAATATGACACCTCATATACACCTACCACCCGAACTTCTAGGGCTCAGACAAATAGGATCACCATTCCGTATACCAACAAGAACAAGCACATTCTGGATATTTTCCATAAACATTGGAACCTTCTTATGATCGATGACAACATCAGATCTCTAGTAGACAACAAACCCAGAGTAGCTTATAAAAATATGCTGTCATTGAATAGGTTACTTTGTTATGATAGAGTTCATACCAATGACAACACCAACACACGGCATGGCACTTTTGCTTGTTCATCCTGCAACCAATGCAGGCACATAGCCAATACTCACATGTTCACACACCCTGTCACACAAAGGAATTACATTTTCAAGCATTGTGCAACTTGTAAATCTAGGAATCTGGTTTATTTAGCTGAATGCCAGTCCTGCAGGAAGTTTTATGTGGGCATGACTACTAGATCCCTAAGAGAACGAATTAGAGAACACATCTATGCAATATCCAGGAGCAATGCATTAAATGCACTTGCTAAACATGTTATTGATGTTGGTGACAACCACACTTTTAAATTTCAGGTTCTTGAACTGGTAAAGACAGATAACAGACTGGGTAATGTTAAAGACAGAGTAGAAGAAAAAGAGGGCAAGTGGATTGTGAAATTACAAGCACACAAATTTGGACTCAATGAAAGGCTTTCTATCAAGCCTTTCTTAGCTTCCAGACCATTAAACCATTAGAGTTGTTTATGGTTTATTTTATCTTATTTTTATTACATGTATGTTTATTCTTATTAAAATTTATTCATGGTTTTTAATGTTTTTAATGACTTCAACATATGATGTATTTAAACAACAGTATTTTTACCTTTACTAATTTGTAAATATCTGTCTCTTTAAGTCAATTATGACATCATGTGAACATATGCTTAAAAGGAGCCAGATTCATTAAGTCTTTATGTCTGATGAAGCGTTGGGTGTCAACGCGAAAGCGCTAACTTTTATCACTTGCTGCAGCTCCTGTTCGTTTGCAATAAATGAAGTTTCATTTAAACAGGTTGTTACTTGGAGTTATTTGCTGACAAGTTTGAATTCCAGCTGATGGTGCACTCTTTATTTTCTTTTTTATAACATATATAAAAGAAAAACATTATCAGAACAAAAGTTTCAATACTAAACAACTATACTAACAAATATAAAAGTAATAAAAAATAAAAGTATAGAATAAGAAATGTAAAATATGAAAAATAATAAAAACTTCAAATATACACAGTTAACTCCCTATCTCTCAAAAATGGTTTAACTGACAGAGCTTCATTGACTTGATTCATTGGCTATCTTATCCACTTGTAAACGAGCTATCCATTTTCTTCAAGTTTTTCCAAGACATGCCTGTTGTCACCTAACCTCACAGAAACAGGTAAAATTTGGAGTGTCATAAATGAAAAATCATGAGCACTATTTTCTTCTATAATATGTTTGGCTATAGCACTCCTGGTGTCCCCAATGCTACTGTAATATATATGTTCTTAAATCTATTCCTCAATGCCCTAGTGGTCATACCTACATAGAACTTAGGACATTGCTTACACTGAGCTAAATAAACAACATTAGTTGCAGAGCAATCTGCATAATGTCGAAATACATATTACCTACCCATCACAGGGTGTTTAAAAGTATTTCTATTAGCCACATATTTACAGAAATTACACTGTCTACATCTAAAAGTCCCTTCTCTCTCTTTGATGTAGTCTGGTCAGATATGAAGCCTGTACTGTGGCAAAGACATCTTTTCAAAGACTTTTAAATTCCTATAGGTAACCTGTGGACAAGATCCCACAACTTGTTTTATACCATTATCCGCTACCAGTATATCCCAGTTATTATGTATTATTTCCATAATATTTTTATTATCAAAAGTAAATGGAAGGCATAAGCTACATTCTTTTTTAGAAGATGCATGAGGTCTATTAAAGTCCAATCTATTCCCCTTGGAGAAATAGGGTTTGTCTTTCCCTTCCTTTCTTGATATGCTGGCTGAAGTTGTACATCACGCTCAGGCTCAGGATATCCTCTGTTCCGGAATTCTTCTTTCAGTAACTTAACTTGTTCATTTAATATAACATCCTGATTGGTGAGTCTCGAGAGACATAGAGCCTGTCCCTTCAACACATTTTAAAGACATATTTGGGGTGCATACTAGACCTCATTAAAAAAAAGCTATTCTGTTTACAGCTCTTTCTAAATATCTGGGTACTTAAGGCAGTGCCGTCCCTAATCAATTTTATGTCCAAGAAATCAATCTCATCCCTAGACGTATGGGATGTAAATTTTAAAAAGGACATACTACCATTTAGAAACTCAATGAACCCATCTAGTTCTTCCATTGAACCACGCCATATATAAAATATATAATCCACAAATCTACTATAGTGTATGCGATGTTTACTATATATTTCATTATTCATTAACACAGTATTTTCCCAATGTGCCATCACAATGTTGGCGTAGGAGTTAGCACAAGGGGTTCCCATGGTAAGCCCATAAAATTGAATAAAATGTTTCCAATCAAATGTAAACACATTATTTGTTAGAACTGACTCCATTAGCATATATAAAGTCTGACTATAACCATTGTTAAAGTCACTATTCTCAAAAAGTCCTTCATGTATTGAATACTCACATCATTGGGAATACATGTAAACAATGAACAAACATCCATTGTAACTAACATATCCAACTCATATAAAGGGACTGCTTCCAACTTTTCATAAAGAGTAACCAAAAATGTTGTAAGTCTCTTAGTATGATAGATGACTTCAGCAAGAGAGGGTGCAAGCTCTTTTCTATATAAATTGACATAAGCTCCATGAGCCATCCTTTTCCAGCTACAATAGGCCTATACAGCAAGTCTGAGAAGGATTTATGAATTTTGGGGAGACCTTTTATCAATGGTATTAAAGGTTTTTCCACCATACAAAAGACTTACAAGTCTTTGCTAATATATCTACGTGAGACACAATCAAACATCTCAGAATGGACATTACTTATCCATTTACGCATATCAGATAGTGTAACAGACTTAGAAGTGTTTACATCAGGCATTTCCTGCATTTTATTAATATACAATTGAGCACTACTATGGCACCTCCTTTATCAGAAGGGCATATTGTAATACGCTCATCTGTTTGCAATTCCTGCCATGCTCGAAACTCATTTGATGTAAGGTTATAAAAGCAATTATTTCTACATGTGTTATTATAAAGCTCAAATAACTCATGTTCACATACATGCAAAAAGGCTTCTACATGAGGATGAAATTCCAGGCAAAACACACTTGGCTTCCTTAAAGGTGGTTGCTGTGTACCAGAATCAGAGAAGATTACATTTAACATCACTTTTTGACAAAACAATTTCAGATCTACCATAACATCAGTAAAATTACTAGTGACTGTGGGTATAAATGTTAAACGCTTGTTTAGAACTTGTAACTGTTCATCAGTCAGTTTCACATCAGACAAATTATAAACTAATTCTTCTTCATTTGTGTCCAAAAATTCTTGATTGATGGAGTGGTGAGCTGTCCACTGGAGTGTTTCCACTGCTTCTTTTCCCAACTGGGTGACCTACCTCTCTCTCCTGTCTCTTATTGGGAGATGCAAGTTTAAAGACAATAACTTATCACTGTATAACATATGTGGACCAGTTTTTTGGTCTCACTACTGGTTGAGATGAAGTCATTGCACTGTCTACAGGTGCAATGGAGGTAGTAGGTAGAGAAGGGGTATTGACTGTATAACTCAAAAGTAATCACAGTCATGAAATGTAACCACAAACATATCTGTTTATAAACATGGGCTACCTCACCCGTCTACCTTTTGTTCCTGGAGTGGGAGAATAAGACAGCATTATGTGACTGAATTTGTTTTGTATTCCAGAACTAATATAGTGTTATACTTGACTGCAGTGACAGTAGAACACACATGCATGGAATACAGCCATACTGCATTTATTAAAACACATTTCTGTAGGAATTAGCAATGCTGCTTAACACTTTATTGGTATTGCTGATAAATGTTTGTGAAGTCCACACAATATCTGTCCACAGAGTTGGCTATCTCACCCATATACCTTTATTGCCTGAAGTAGGAGGAACAGAGAGCATTATATGACCACTATTGGCCTGGAGACAACCTTAGACTATACTATGAGTTAAACAATACAGTTTGCAGGCCATTACTTTTGCATTCTACAATACACTTCACTGCAGCAACCTTACCATAGACAAGCAATGCATATAGCTGTACTGCTATGGTTATGATAGCACAATACTGCTGTACACCATTTTGCTTACTGTTATTGGTATTGTTTATTTATTGCAATATAGTTGTTATTGTTCATTTATTGCACTACACCTCTAATTGTCCATTTATTGCACTACAGTTCTACTTTCCTATTTATTGCACTACTGTTTTTATTGTATATACTTTTTTGCGTAAATGTTTTACTCTTTCTTGCTTATTGCACTACAGTTAGCATAATAAATCAGTACATACCACACCCATGGTGCAACCTGGCCAAGTGCCTGACCTGGGACTTGACATTGCGAGCCCTCTCAGCTGTACCTGTTGGGAGAGAAGCACACCATTATGCATACCAGTTTTCTAAACATTCAGTTTGCATGCTGGTTAAACAGTGGAAAACATACTTGCATATTTGTAGGGCGTTCCCAGCTCTGGCGTCTTAGACCCAGGTGTCCAAGGTTCCCCTCTTTCTCCTCTTCTGGTTGTCATAATGGTGACAACACTGCTCACCTGTGCAGGGGATACCAGTAGTACTGGTGAGTTCCCTGGCCAATCAGTCCCAGGCCTCTGCCTTACACTTCAAGCCCTGTAAACCACCCTGCAGCAGCCTGGGTTAATGATTTTTTTTACCAGAGGCCCAACAAAGTCCTTGGACTACTGAACACCCCATTTCTGCACCTGAAAGCATGCAGCTTCACCAGCATCACCTGCCAAATACCAATTGATCAGACTCCAAAAACTGTTGCAGAATTCCCACCTATTGTGCCTAATAAAGGCTCTTTTCCCACCCTTACACATCACTGAGCAACATTCAAAAAGTGCTGTGTTGCTTAACATCACCCAAACCAGCTAAGTGCAGCTAAGCAGTGCAAAATCTCACACAACCAAGGTTTTAGCTAAGCTTAGCACCATTCAAACAAAAGTAGCCATTAGCATGTTTAAGCAGTGTTCAGCACAGTGCAGCAATGCTATATTTCACAAATTAGTTTTTAAAATTAAACATATATAATACATTATAGACATCTTATCACAGCTATGGGCTCGAACCCTGGACCTACTAAGCATTAGGCTGTATCTCTACCCATTTAGCTACTTGGATATTCTGAAAGCTAGCATACCTTCACATATACTACTGGGCAACCTGTTAGCATTGCTAAGCACCATGGCACACCAAGCAAACATGCTTAAGTAAACTCAAACATAAATAATTACATATGGTTTCTATTTTTAGATGTCTAGCAACTGACAGCTTTGTATGTATGAGTGCCGCTTGGTGCTGTGGTGATACATTCTGCATAGGCTCTACACAGTGCTTACATGGATTTTATTGAATCCTGTGGAATAAATAGTGTAGTACAATATGTACAAGAAATGTTTAAAGAAAAAAAAGGTAGTAAAAACATAGAAAGTAAAAAAGGTGACAGGAAAAGAGAATAAAGAATTGGAAAAGCAGATCTCTTTAAATGAACTAGATAAAGTATTAGGACAAGTTAATATATATTTGGCTGCAGGCCCAGATGGAATAGGATATGGAATGTATAAAAATTTACAGGAAAGGCAAAAAAAAATAAGATTTTGAATGAATGGTTAAATGAATGTTTTATATATAAAGAAGTATGTAGTGGGATACTTAAATTCATATGGAAGAAAGAAGATACAGAATTAAAAAATCGAGACTGATAGTACTGAATAATAATGATTATAAGGTATTTATGAAAATAACACAAAAAAGATTTGAAATGAAAATAAAAAATGTTATGGAAGATAGCATACATAGTATAAAGGGGAAGGGTTGGCAAGAATTATTAATCGATGATATTAACAGAAAAGCAAAAATCATGATAGGAAACCTTAATAAGGCATTTGACACAGTTGTACATGAAATCCTATGGGTAATAATGAAAGAATATAATATAAGTGAGAAAGTTAGGAAATTATGTATGTCAGTGAATAATAATAATAATAATAATAATAATAATGATGATGATAATAATAATAATAATAATAATAATGATGATGTAAAAATGCGTGTACATGGCTGGTCAAGCCTAGAAGTACATATGAAGAGTGCTGTAATGCAGAGATGTTCAATGAGTTATATACTTTTTGCAGTAGTAATGAGTGTGATAGTATGTTAAATAAAGTACAAAATGAAGGAGGTGGAGTATATAACATCTGAAGGGCTAAGAATTCCAGTTAGGTTAACATATGCAGATGACATAGTAATAGCAAAAAAGAAAGTTTGGAAAAAAAAGTTAGAATTTGCACAAATGAGTGCCCAGAGATGCTAGGGATGGCTTTAAATAAAGAGAAAAGTAAAGGTTTAGATGATGTAGTAAAGATTGGAGGTATTCATTTTACAATGAATGACATTTCTGTGTTAGGTATAAAATTTGGGACTAAAGATGCAAGTAGAATTCAATGGGAAAAAGCAATAGAAAAAAAATAAAGCAAACATGGCTTTTCTGGAGAACGTGAAAAAAATCTTATTTGATAAACTTAGTACTAATGGGAAACATAGCATACTTAGCAAGTATTTTTATGTTGCTAGCAGTATTTGAAAAGGAATAATAGCAGATAAGTTTTTTTTTCGTTTACATGAGGTTCTAGATAAACCCAGTAAAAAGAGGAGTTATGTATATAAATAAAGATGGAGGATGTTTAGGGTTAATTAACCCAGTGGTATACGCTACTTCATTAAATTTGTGAAAAGTGTTAAAGTAGATAAATGAAAAAATGAGAGAGTGGTAGTTAAACTGTATAAATATAAATATGATAAATTTTGATGCATGGTAAAAGAGTAAAAGAGAAAAAGTATATAAACGAAGAAACAACATATTACCAAGATTTTTTTGTAGAAAAATTGATATAGAAAAGGATAGAAAAGTATGGTATAAGAATATAATGATAAAACATTGCTATGTAAAAAAACGTGAACATCTAACAGATGAACGCAATTAAAGCTATAAAAAATAAGAAGCAAATGGTGTAGTCAGAAAGTAGAATGTTTTAATTACTTGTATAAAATTGTTATGATATTTCTCTTATATGTTAAAACAATAAACCTGTTTTGAAAAAAAAAAAAAAAAGAAAGTAGAATGTCAAGATTTTTGTGTAAACTGGTAATAAATTGCCAGTAAAGAAAATATGCCATATAAAAAGAAGAGTGATATAATATGTTTATATTGTCAAGAAGAAACAACTATGGAACAAGGTTTTTGAAATGTAAATATAAAAAAAAAGTTATGGGTGAAACTATGCAAAGAAGATTTTTTTTGAAAATATTGCAGAAGTGGATGAAATAAGCACAAATATGATTAAACATGGATATTATAAGAACAGAAGTAAAGAATATGTTTAAAGAATAATTCAATTATTTTATGTTATATGGGTTATATGGAATAAAAGAATAAATTAAATTTTCTGTAGTGGTAAATTAATTTTAGCAACAGTATTAAGTAAAATCAGATGGTTATGGAAAAAAGCAGTGGGGGTCTGATAGTGATGAACATTTAGCATGATTGTAAAAGAAATTCTGAATATGTGTAAACAGATTTATATAGTTATGCATATGTAAATATTTATAAATATGTAATTATTTTGTAAATAAGAAGTTTTTTTTTGTATATAAATAAAAGATCCCTACAATTTTAAGTGCCATGGGATCTTTTATATCTGCACAAGCCTGCCACCAACTCAGGCATATATGAGGACCTTGGTTTAACTTCTCATCTGAAAGTCAACATACTCAGAAGTGTAGCATCCCTCTAACACTGCACTGCAGTGTCTGCCATTCAGAGCAGAAAAGGAGTTTTTATTTTTAGTGCATTGAATAAAACTCTGGCATTTGTAAAGAAAATGCATTTACATCACTGTTTTAAATAACAGTTGCTGTATTCATGCTGCTGTCTAAATGATTGTTTTGAAGTTTTTATGTCAAAATGCAAGAAATTCGTAGTCAAGGGCCATATTTATGAAGTTAAATGTAGCTGTGTAAGTCTGACTGTTGCAAAAATGTAAATATTTTTCCAAAAATGTTCATTATACTAATTTTATGGTATTGAAACTTTCAAACTTGCTCTATGAGGGGGAAAAGGAAATTGTGCAGTTACCATACAGAAGTATTTGCTGCTTTGCAAAGTCAGATTTTGTGATGGAATTAAGCAATGATAGTTACAGTTCTTAAGTTAGTAAGGATATAAAGTCATACTCCTTTGAAAGAAAAGAGAATACATTCAAGGTAGTACATTTGCACTGAAAACAATTGCACCATTCTTAAGGTTAGTCTAGGAATACTTGAACAATACTAAGCAGGAGGACCATATGATGCCTAACTGTATACATCTTTATATAGACACATGTTAAAGTTCTTGCCACCCTTTTCAAGCACTTAATAATACTCACCTCCCAAGTCAAGCAGGAATAGGTTCATATTAAGCTAACTGCCCTTGTGAGGTATTTTAAGCTTAGCCAATTATCCCTTGTGAGACTCAAACCCTGCATCTTGTGCTTGTAAGGCAAGCACCTTAACCATTAGGCCACCCTTCCTACATGAAATATATATGAAAATCTGGTGCAAGTCTGAGTCTAGCAGTCCAGTCATCTTAAAGGTAGTCAAAGTAGTACTTTGGTCTGTAGTGGTAAATTAATCCATAGTTTGTGAATAAGTTGAGTAAGAAACCTCTTTCTCTCCCCAGTGAGTCTTGTTTAATTTTTGAGTGCAGCTTTAAGTCCCTAATATACATGCTTGCAGAGCTATTACTTTTGTACTAAAAAAAAAAACAAAACAAAAGGAGATCAAATAGGATTACAACTTTCTTGGCTCAAGAAACAAGACACAAGTCCCCTTGAAGTAGCCTGTAAGGCAATGAGTATGAGTAAAGGTGCACTAATCTGTAGGGATAGTTGAAGGAAGTAAAGCCTTTAATTTCTGTGGTAAGGCATTATGTAGCATTTCTAGTTCAGCAATATGCTTCTCTTTATAAATACCAAAGTGGGTATACTTTTCAATAATGAGTCTGATAATGGAAGAGTACAGTGGCAAGAAGACTTTTAATCTTTTACATATTCCATTGGCAAGTAATTGGACCAAATAGGATGTCTGGACTATGGTAGAAGCATGATGACCAAATTACTAAGTGCTGTACATAGAAGTATCAGGGTGCCTTATGAACTTATCCATCTTAAGATGATTACCATTTATAACACATGAGGTCAGAACAACTTCTTTGCCAAATGCTATTATGCTGCACTTACTTGCATTTAACTTGAGACCATTTTTAGTATATCTGGTATGTGTATATTCCAGCCTTTGTTGGAGTTGTTTAGTATCAGAGGATGAGCAAATAACATGGCCCAGCTAGCCATCATCAGTAAACTGTCAGCCATACCTCATGGATACTTGACTGGATTTCTGTAAAATGTACAAAAACAACACTAGTAGAGAGAGAAATTGAAATAAAATGAACTATTAAACCACTAGTATGGCTGGAATATCTGATGTTCACTGAAAAAAAAGCTGCCTAAGACAAAAGTGATAAAATATTAATTTAAGTTATGAACTTGGTATTACATTTGTTATTCATGTCATCTTCTGGTATTGGTTTACTCCTGACCAAGTCCACGCTGCTTAAGTTGCACCAGTGGTTGAATAGTTCATTTGTTGTCTATAAAATATATGCAAACAGGAGTGGGCCTAACATTAAACCCTGTGGTACCCCTGTTAATTACAATTTTACATTCAGAGAAGGTACCAGCAAATTTCAAAATTTGGTCTCTTCTGGATAGCCATTTTGCCATCCATCAAATAATTTAGGGGGTTAGATTATTTAACAATATCAGCACAGGGGTTGTGTAAATGCCTTGGCCAGATCAAGATAAACAGTGTGCACTGAGGTGACAGTGCCCACAACCTCTGCAACCCTTCAAAGAAGCTTACTGGGTTTAGAACACAGTACTTACCTTTTGCAAATTCAAATTGATTGGGGTCTAGATCAGTGAAGTTAGCTGCATCTGCATAAACGAGTTTAGCTGTATTTCTGTGGCTTTTCATATAAGGCTGATGAGGCTGATGGGTCTGTAAGTACACAGGTCTACAGATAGGCCACCCTTGTGTTGGAGAGACACAGTGGCTGTTCACTAGCATCCAATGCAAATTGTGTGGAAATTCTGAGCTTGAAATGATTAAGTGGAGACTCAGATACAGTATGGTTGGGTCTAATCATAATGCAGGCTAGAGTGGGAACTGAATCCACAGCCTTCGAGTATTCCATCACCACGCATAAAAGTATTACCTTTTGAATGTCAGGTCATTACAGCAACAAGTACTACCTAATGGAAGTAAGTCTAAAAGCTTAAATTTTCTAAGTAATCCTTCTTTTTTGTTTATTTGTGTATGGTTTTTGGATATCATTATAGCTGCTTGCTACTGGGCATATTTCACAACTTTTCCATCTATCTACCTTCCTTAACACCTGTATGATTCACATCTTCAGTTTGAGACCCCACAAGTAGGGAGAATCCTTAGATTACAAAATCAGATGAAGCCCTTTGAGAGATCATCATGGTATTCCTGCACAGTACCATTCTTGGAAATATTGAATTTTTGATGTACCTAACCCACTGTAGCACCCAGTTCACTAGTTTACATAGCTAAACTAATACCCTTTTGACTTTTAAACTCCCGAGATAGGATTCCACTCAACCTTAAATCTTCTCTCCTCTTAGCTGACACCTTGGGGAACCATGTTTGTTAAATGAACCTAAATCTCGTGGGTCTAATGAGGACTTAGTCCTTAATCCATCTGTGCTGTGACCTGGGGTTACTAGTAACAAACTTGAGAGGAAACATCCATTCAGAGTTAAAAAATGCATGCTTTTATCAACCTCTGGCAACAAACTGCTACAATTAGAGCTACAAACAGTGTCTAATTGTTCTAAAGCACATATGTGCATAAGGTAAATGTGACAGTCATTGAATAGTGTTTAGTAATGTGCATATTATGTGCTTCAGGGTCCATTTCAAGATGTTACTGAAAGTAAAACTCAAAACTGTAATGGAGAAGTTATTCTAAATCAGACTATGAATGTATTTGTGATGCAGTCACTGTTTTAGTTAAATTTTTACCACTGAATATGGAACATATTTTTATGCAAAGATAATCATTAATATGACTGGTGAATTTTATTTGTCCATTTTTTTATGCCAACTGAGTTGAGTTTTATGCTTGAATTATTGAATATAATTAGATGAACTGTGTGTGGGTATGGTAAATGTGTGGGAAAGGCTGGCTATTGTAGGTGGAAGTGTAAATGCAAGTGTTTGCAGGTTAGGGTTAGAGGAAGGGCTAGGTAAGGGGTTAAATTTAATGTTTTACATGTGTGATGTATATAATATTTACCTGTGTATTGCATACTGGTAGTGTTACAGGAAGACTTTCTTAAAGGTGTAGGGCTGAGTTTAGAGGCATGGATTGGGTTAAGGGTTATCATGCATTAGTAAGATGAAGCAGCTCTGTCCCTTTTCCCAGTCTCACCTTACTAAGGTGTTAACCCTAACCCTACCCTTAATGTCAACTTTTTGGTGTGTGTATCTGCTGCTCAAAGACACCAAAATAGCAGGCTGTTAATATTGAGTAAAGCTTGATTAAAAATACGTACCATAGACAAAGAATATAAGTAAAAATCACTGCTTTGCAGAATTCTCACAAACTGTAATGCCACCATTTTGACTCTGTAGCTACCAAAACTACTACTAGTATATAGTAGTCAATAGCTAAGGCTATTTAGATGCTTAGAAGATGGCTTCTGAGATAATGTATTACAGTAATCCTACAAAAGAATTGAATGGGATTGAGGTCCCCGGTGCAGGCAAATGTATTATTTTTCACACAACTTTCATGTTCCTTAGACTTAAGTTTTATATATTTTTTCTAGTGCTAAAGATGCAGCTCATAATGAAAACATGGGGATTTCTAAGTGGAAATGCTTCTCATTTCACTGGAAACTTTATTTCTGTTATTCAAAATTGATTCTATCAAGTTTCTTAAGTGTTGCCTGCCTTCTGTGAGCAAAAGCTAAAAATCTAGAATGTTTGAAGAAGTTAATAACTTTGTGTACATTTACTGAGACTAACAAATTATTGAGATTGCCTTTTCAGCTCAAATTAACCAATAAATATTAAGTGTTCTGTTTGTTAATGTGGATTGTTATTCAAACTTTGAATCACTGGTAAACAAGCAGCAAAGAAAATGGATAAGTTACGAATTTTGATGTTTGGAGAAAACTATTAACAGCCATAAATTTTTTACCATAAAATGTTTTGTGTTTTGCTGTGAGTATGTCAGAAATAATTACATATAGCGGGCATGGCCAAAATGGCTAAGTGAGAACCGCAACTGCTGAAAGCTCTGTGACTGAAAACTTCTCTCTGATGGAAAATATAATAAAAAAAATAAAAATTGGCAATATGTGTTAGCTAGTTTCATTCACTAATAATTGCAGAAAAGAGTAACAGCTTCAAGTTATCCCAAAGCTGTTCGGGTTCCTATTATATGATTGAAACCACATTCCTTCAAATGCATCTTGATAGAACTTGAAAGCACAAAATGGCAAAATAGTGAAACGGCATATAAGCGATTTCTTTCCCTGGGAAAGAAATCGCTTGGCTGCCTCCATTACTTTGATATTTTCACCACTGTAGTGCAATCTCAGAATTAGTATGTTTAAGTAGGGGGGTGTTGGGGGGGCAACGCCCCTCACTTTCTTTAATGTTTTAACATTTTTATTTATTTATTTATTTTTTTGTGGAACAGCAATTTTTTTTCCCTTGGGAAAAAAAAAAACACTGTTCTAAGTGTTTGGGATTGTAACCTTTTGCTTACATTGGGTCAATAAATCAGCGTTCATTAATTTAATATAGACCCGTGATTTTCCTATCAGAATTTCAACTGCTTGGTTAAGAGAGAAAAGACTTAAGCATGCACTCAAGAAATGGTACTCAGGATTTTTAAGTTAAAAAAGACACCCTGTCACTAATATCTAATATGCAGGATATATTACTTAAAATGGACAAATTGTATACCAAAATAGAGCGTTTCAAACAGGAAACCAGAAAGAAGATGGAACATGTAGAAATTTTTATGAAACAGCAAAGTGCATAAATGAGAGTATCGAAGAAGCTTTAATGATTATGAATGAAGAATAACTGAAGGTGAGTCTCAGACTGAAAATAACTGGCTCGTAAATAAAGATGATTTAGGAAATAGACTGAATGAAATAACATCAGAATTTATGGTATATCTGAAAAGTATGAAGAAGACAGTACAATAAACATCTTAACAAACTAGCTACATAAAACATTAAATCTACTTGAAACGTTATCTTTTGGAATTGACAGGGCACATAGATACTTGTGAGCACCTACAAAGAAGGAAAACTCACCACCTCATTCAATTATAATTCAATTTGTCTAGCTTAGAAAAAGATCAGATACTAAAAACAGCATGGTCCAGCCCACCTTATTATTATTAAAATAGATAAACATGTAGTCAGATTTCACAGTGATTATTCCAGTAATGTACTGAGTAAAAGAAAATCTTACCACTGATTACAAAACTTAAAAAAGAGCAGTATTAAAGCCACTTTGGTGTTTCTTACAAAGATCAAATTATTTATTTCTCAAGGAAGTAAAATATTCAACACACTGGATCCACTTTTGTCAACCAAAATAAAGTCCTTAATACTTAAGAAATGGATTTGAAAAATATATCCCTCAAAAGACAGATTGAGCTGAATTCTTCAAAAACTGCTTCTAAAATTAAAAAGCGTAACAAATTACTTTTATTCTCCAATTACAGGACTTTATTTTCTGAAATAATAGATTTACCCTTTTATGTAAAACGTTTATATTGAACTTTAAGCTTCAAAACATATGAACGTATGTATTTATATTTTAAGCTAAAACATTTTTTGTGATAAAGAATATAAAAGCTTAGTGTTCCTATGTTATTATATTTACAATGAAAGATTGTAATATATTTCATTTAACTAAACTTAAAAAATGCATTTCTAAATGTTAAAGTGGCATAGTGGATATTATAGCAAAAAGGTTCCCTGGTTCAATTTTTGGTGGGTGATTTCTGTGTGGAGTCTGGTGTCTTCCCTATATTCATGTGGGATTCCAAAGAAAGGCTGGAGGAGACTGGACACTCTCAATTGACTGTAGGTGTGAGAGTGCATATGACTGGTGTAAATCTTGGCTCTAGACAATTGTCACTTTTGAAGTGACACCCTGACCCCATGTGCAAAAATGGGGAAATGGGGGTGTGGTTGGATGGAAACAAATGCTTCCTGTAAGAGAATGTCATTCAATTATAAGCAATTGAACAGGTAACTTTAAGAGTATATATATGTTAAGAATAGTACTTGTTTAACTTTGCTTAGCATGTGCATTCCTTGGCTAACTGAATGTCAGATGTAAATAATATGCTAATTAGAAATGTTAAAGTGCTGGCAATTTTGTTTTCTTTCTTACACATTCCTTTCACTAGTTGTTTATGAGGAATTAACACTTAATAAAGCTTGAGAACAAACTAATGTTCCAGCTGTGTGAGAATGCAGGATTCTTCCTTGCCTTGCTTCCCACCTGCTTCTTAAGCTCTTTTGAAGAAAATCCATGTCAAAGGTTGGAGGTTGACATAGAGGTTAAGGTGTTTACCTTGCAAACACAAGATCCAGAGTTTGAGTCTCATATGGTGTAATTGGCTAGGCTTAAAATGGCCCACAAAGGCAGTTAGCCTAATGCTAATGTACGAACGCGTCTGTGAAAACAGAAAAGAACTTTCTATTTTTTTCAAATATATGTGTGAGAAATCTCTTCAAAATAATATATATTTTTTTTCTTTTCTTAGAACTGAAGAATTGGTAAAATAAAAAATATATTAATGTGATTTTGCTGACAAATTTGCTTACGTTTTGCTGAAAGTTAATAGCTTTTGTTGTGTTATTAACACTGTACATTTTAATGAAAAGAGGTAAAATTAGATGTTTGTTACTGATTAGAACAGTTTAAAAGAATTCAAAATGAGAAGCTTACAGAAGAAATTAGAAGCTACAGTGTGTTGTGAGTTGCCATTTTCAAATGTAATCAAATTCTAATATCAGGATGTGAAGCTTATATCAGAACTGCAGTTCACAATGGCTAAAACACGCATTCAAATCAAACAAGCAGAAATTCTTTTATATGTAGTCAAGTTTGTTTGTAATCCTAAAATTAAGAAGAGTGCACATAATATGAATAATATGCATATGCACAAGGAATGAAACATCTATATGTAAGATTAATAAAAGAACAGTATCAGTAAGCTAAGAAATGTATACACATACTGTAATCTCTAATAGAGAGCTGATTAAATAGCTCTTTGATGGGAGATTTTAGAAATGCAAGTTGTACGGCCACGGTGGTGCAGCGGTTAGAGTTGTCACCTCCCAGCAAGAAGTTCTCCGGTTCGATTCTTAGCTGGGGTGCCTTCTGTGCGGAGTCTGCATGTCCTCCCTGTGGTCATGTGGGTTTCCTCCAGGTGCTCCTGTTTCATCCCAAAGACATGTAGTATGTGGATTGGACACTCTAAACTGGCCCTAAGTGTGAGTGTGTGCGTGTGTGTGTGCCTTCTGTGGAAGGTTGGGCACCGGGCTGGCAACCTGACACCGTAAAACTCCACTGCCAATCATGAGTGGACAGATGATCTGCTGTGGCGACCCCTAACTGGGAAATGCTGAAAGAAGAAGATAGAATCCAGTAGAATAGTAGTCGGCAAATAAGACAGAAAATACATTTAAACAACAAACTGCTTATGAGAAAGATATGTATTGGATATTCCTGCATATTCCAGAAATGTAACTGTATAGGATCTCATATTATTTACATAGAAAATCGTATAAACATATTTGAAAGTATCCTGAAAATTTAAATTTGAAGCTTGGTCATGGGAATTTTGAAGCTTTTTCCATACTGTATGTTGTTAGATTCACTAATACTACCTGAAATACCTCATTTCATGTCAGAGCTGAAAGTTCAGTGTTATATTGCTCAATTAGTATATCAATATTGATAGAAAGTAAAGTAGATTTTTCAATATGTTTGAACCCAGGAAAGAAGAATGGGGTTTGAATTAAGCACATTGTAACTCTTGAATACAATATAGACTGCAAATGTTTTTTTGACTCCATAGAAATACCAAGACATTCTCTTTGATCTCAGAAATTTACATATTTTATGAATTAGTTTAGTTAGCTAAAGTATTTTTAAATATGTTGGTGTTTATCATATTGAGTGTTACATAATTTTGAGATATAGAGATTTGCACTTTTAAAATTAATTCAGATTTTGTTAGGTCTGTAAAGTGTGTATACCTTTTAGCATGATATATATAATATATATATATATATATATATATATATATATATACACACACACACACACACACACACACACACACACACACACACACACACACACACACACACACATATATATGTGTGCACATTTATTTTCCTTTTATATTTTAGTTTAGTATGATAAGATTTCATCTCACCTTTAAGTTTACAGTCCCACTTTTGTTCTACTTATTTATTTAGAGATTTAGTTATGATAATGTTGAATGAGCAAATAATGTAAGAAACTTTAATGGATATGTATACTACAGTTACATAAACAGATATATATACACTACTCTATTTTTGGATTATTTAATATTGAGGTTAATAGAAGAGGATTACTGAACTTTTATGTAGTAATGGGAGAATAGTTTTAAATGGCCAAATATATAAGTAAATGTATAGTCTCTTTCTATTTTTAACTTAAATATAATATTATTTATAAGTCACTACAGCTTTTGGCTATTTTTTGATGAATATTTAGGACGGATAGGTAGAAAGATAGTATAATAGTTTACCTGTTCGATAGGCAAAATAGGAACTTTGGTATCCATGGCAGGTTGTACTTTATTAGTAATGCACAGTTACAGTTGTAGACTTGTTTTTATTTGTGAGTTTTAGTAGTTTAGTTTGTAGAAAAAAAGAATTCAAAAAAGTGGAATGTTAAGACAGTGTTGGAAAAATGCATTAATATGATGGATAAATGTATCATTATTTAAAAAATCTTTTTTAAATACACAGTAGAGATAGTTTTTTAACTATTAATGTGAACAGATCAAATGACAACAAAAGAAAATCATTAGTAAGATCTAAAATTAAATAGAGGAGACATTCTTACAAGAGACTTACTTGAGAAAGAGTATTTAAATACTTTAGGCTGCTAAATGTTATCAGCTTTAACAAAAAGAGAAAAGGAACTGCTATACTTTGGAAAAAAATCTAATGTCATGGAATCTATTAATGGTCTCAAATGAATGTATACATTTGTAATAATTAACTAATAAACAGGTGATAAGCCAGAGAGGTGTGCTACATACTGAATGCAAAGCCAGTTTTGTTAATGAAAATAAAAATTAAACAATTTTGTCCTATTACACTCAGGACTCAGGGCTTCATCAGAATGAAGCTACAACACACAGTGTCCATATAAACAGTGCCACCAGTTAAAAATAATTAGCAAATATGTCTAAACAAAATTGCAAGTGTAAATCTGCTCTTAAAGAAAGAGTGTATCCATAAATGAAAGTATAGGCAAGTACATTCCACTGCCTAAAAATCACAATATACAATACTATTTCTATGAAATAATTCTTTAAGAATGTTTAATGTTAAAATATCAACTAGATTAATAAGTAGGTAATACTGAGTACATTTAAATGTTTATGAACACTTAAAAGAAATCGTTGGAGTAGTTCTTGCTAAAAATGAATAATGTCTAAAAAGGAAAATGAAAAGTCTTTAATTCGTTGTTAACTTTCTGTTTGAATAGATAAATCAAGGTATTTGAAGAGATGTCTAAGCAGCAATAAATTTAAAAGTTTGAAAAAAGGGGGAACACGGAGAAAAGATTTTTACAACTCTGTTGCCCTATGCTTCAAAACAGGCTTCATGGAAACATAATCGTTTAGCCCAGGGTAAATAAAGGCATTTAGTCTGAATTGCCACAATAATTCTTTGTACTTTAATATTATTTTCCAAGATGATGTTTAATAAGGAGCAAATTAGTGCTATGATGTTTGTAGCAATAGCGTTATCCAATGTTAAAAAAGTACGAATTGCTTTGATTCCATATTCATTGGGTATCACAGTGAATAAATACTTCACGTCCATGGTTATGAGGATTGGTACAATGCCATCTCTCATATTATTAATGGTACAATACCATCTCTTATATTGTCTACACATTGAAATAAAGATGTTAAAAATTGGAACTTGTCCATAAGGATGGTTGGAACCTTTGCAACAATAAGTTTGTGTTGATGTTCAACAAAGATAGAAGCAGGTTCATTCAGCCATCTTGCACCTGATACAACTGAGCATTATAGGTGGATCTGGCTCATTCTTATGAACCTTCAGAAGCCCTTTGAGGATGGACACTATAAGTTTTTTCACTATCAAATATTCATACAATTCATTATTGATCTTCTGTGTCAAAAACATATCATATATTTCAGCTTGAATGTTGCCCATCACCTTATTGACATCCCTTTTGGATAACGTCATGTAAGTCTGTCCTTCACTCAGCATCTCTTTCATCTTATTATTTTATATAACACTATCCATAACAGCAATGTTACCTCCTTTATCCGCCAGTATAATACTTATGGCATCGTTGTTATTTAGATTTTTTAAAGCTCTGTTTTCTTCATAGGTCATGTTGTGAAAAATCTTTTTATGTTGCTTGTGTCTGAGCTTGGAAACTTCCATTTCACATACTTGAATAAATAAATCTACTACCGGGTGTAGTAGTGGCATATATGTACTAGGTTTCTTGAATATGTGTGAACTTCCATCCAGATTACTTCCAAAAACATGCTTTAATAAAATATTATGCCCAAAGGTTTTAATATCAGTGACAAATTCATCCAAAGTGGATAGGAGGGCTGGTATGAATGTCAAACCTTTGTTTAACACTGCTAGTTATGCATCATTAAGTACCTATTTAGATAGGTAGAAAACCAATGTTACATCTTTCTGTCATCCCATCATGTTTTTTTCTTCCTGCCTCTGCTGATGGATCGTGATATCCTGTATGACGTTTTCTGTCTTACAGCCACTGGAAGATCCAGAAAAAACAGAATATGTGTGGCATTATTCTTGGGTGTAGCCTCTTATGATGTACCATTTTCTGCAGTGTTTGATGTAAGGGTACATTTCTTTGATTAAGTATCATTATCTTATCAGTAGGTACTGAATCATTCTGTTGTAAAATACATTTATCTTTTTTAGCTAATGTTTCCTTCATAGCAACAGTCTGGTCATTGCTTATAGGTGGAGTAGCAGAAACAATGTCTTTAGAACTAATTGCAGTACTTTGTTCACTTCTTTCATTGTTAACTTTTTTACCAGCACTTTTGTTGGATTTCAGCCATACGAAGATAGTCCCATTGCAGAAGTCCATAAAATCTCATGCAAGTTTCTTACTCTTAAAATTTTTATGTTTGGTATCATAAAGTGTAAGTAAATACTGTACATCTTCTATCTTAGTTATAAAATTGTCCGTAAGTGCTCATTTCTCTAATTCAACTTGTTTCCATTCTATAAGCTTAACTGCTTCATCCTCTTGGGAATGAAAAAATTTTATCAGTAACCTAATGTATCTGAAACTTGATTCCAAGTTGATCTCTTGGCATTTCCTAAGAAGTTACGGATAGTAGCTTCCATATGTTGGCATGCATTTAATTCTAAGCTCTCTTGGTATGATATTATAATGTAGGCAGACTTCCAAATGGAATCACTGCTACTGTAGTCATTTCAGCTTAAAAGCTGCATCTACCACTTCTTTAAATATCTTGGGAAAGGTCTCATCTTCAGTTTGCTTCAATGGTAATTCTACAGCCGCATCAGCCAGGTTCATGTGTAACAGAGGATTCACATTATTAGTTAGCACACTGTGTACACGCTTCGTAAATGTAGGTTTATTAATATACTCACATTCAGGTCAATAGCTGAGTTCCAAGTTATCATTACTTTCTGCCATGTGTGAAACTGGTAGTAAAACAACAACAAACTAAAGTGAAATAAAATGTACCAGTTTCACTGAGAACAAGCAGAATAAGAATAACAGCTTAGGATAAAAAGGTCTTGTTACCAGGCAGAACTGTTAAAATCAAACACTTTAACAAAACTAAAATCTAAGCTTGAAGTTTAAGTCCCAAGGATAACAAAGTGAAAACTAACAAGTCAGTCCAAGAAATTCAAAACAAAACAATGGACAAGTACTTTCAAAAGCTTAATCAGCCTTCTTCAGATCCTGTTGTTTCCTGTTCCTTTGGAGCCTTTTAAAGGGTAATCACCAATTGAAAAATCTTATTTCATCAGTCTCTGCCTTCTGAGTGCCAGTTTTAAAGGGACCATGCCATTCAGTCCAGGCTCTTTGCTTGTAACCTGGCTATCCATCCCATTTCTATGTACTCAGTTCAATTGGCTATATCCCATTCCCTCAAATTATCTGCGACAAGTTAGATTGCCAACTTACAGCTATGTATTTTCATATAGTTATGGTTGTGGAGTTTAACTATGCTGCACCTGGAATTAAGAATATCATCAGTAAAAACTGGACTATGTTAAAATTCAAACCATATTTAGTTGGGGTCCTTAGGGACAGACCATAAGTTTGTCTTTAAAACCGGGTGGAATTTGAAGAATATATATAAAATAAATTTCTACAAAAAAAAAAATAGTGGTGATACCAAAAAATGTGGTAAATGTGGGCAGTGTTGTTTCATTCTTGAGAAAGAAAATATTTTAGCAAATGTAGCTCATGGTAAGGTTACTTTTAGGAAGGGGAACTGTTGTAGTTAAGGAATTATTTATTTAGCAACCTGTAAGAAATGTGAATGCTTCTATATAGGGAAGACAGAAAGAACTTTGAAGAAATGAATATGCAAGCATACTTATAATATAAAAACTAAGAATGTCAGCGATGCCCTGTATAAGCATTCATTACTCAAGGCCTCCAGTGGTGAGTTTGTATTTGGTATTTTAGAGCAGGTTAACATGGACCCCAGGGGTGGGGATTGGGAGAATATATTAGAGTACAAAGAATTATTTTGGCAATTCAGACTAAATGCCTTCATTTACCCTGGGCTAAATGATTGTTTCCATGAAGCCTGTTTTAAAGCATAGGGTATCAACATTGTAAAAAACTGTTTCCACTTTTCCTCCTTTTTCCAGACTTTTAAATTTATTGTTGCTAAGATGTCTCCTCTTTTTTTCCAAACTTTTAAATTTATTGTTGCTTAGATGTCTCTTCAAATACCTTGCTTTATCTATTTATGCAGAAAGTTAACAAATTAAAGATGTTCAATTTTCCTTTATTTCATTTTTATTAAAATCTATTTATACAGAAATTTAACAAATTAAAGATGTTCAATTTTCCTTTATTCATTTTTATTAAGAACTATTCGAACAAATATTTTTAAATGTTCATAAACTTATTTAAATTTACTCAATATGCATTACTTATTAATTTATCCATTTGATATTTTAACATTAAATGTTCTTAGAGAATCATTTCTTAGAAATAGTATTGTATATTGTGATTTTTAGGCAGTGGAATGTATTTTCCCATACTTTTATTTATGGATACACTGTTTTGTTAAGAGTAGATTTACATGTGGGATTTTTGTTTTGACAGATTTGTTAATTATTTTTAATTGCTGGCACTATATATATGGGCATTGTGTGTTGTGGCTTCATTCTGTTGAAGTCCTGAGTGTAACAGGATGAAAGCACTTAATCTTTATTTTCATTAATAAAACTGGCTTTGCATTCAGCTCAGTATCCTCCATCTGTGTGTACCACGCCTCTCTGTCTTGCCGCCTGTTTACTTGTTAATTATTACAAATGCATACATTCCTTTGGGAACATTAATGGATTTCATGACCTTAGGCATTACAGTAGATTTTCTTCAAAGTATAGCAGTTCCTCTGTTTTTTTTTTTTTTAAAGCAGATAACATTTCATAACCTAACTTATTTATATACTGCATATCTTTATCAAATAAGTATCTTGCAAGAATGTCTCCTCTATTTAATTGTAAATTTTATTAACGATTTATTTTTGTTGCCATTTGATCTATCTATAGTAAGAGATAAAATACTATCTATACTGTGTATTTAAAAATATTACTTTTAAATATAATAACATTTATCCATCACGCTAATTTAATTGTATATAAAAGTAATGCATTCTTCCAAGACTGACAAACTGCCATGACTTGCAAATAATTAATATATTTGTTAAAAATAGTAAGAAACTTAATTTAGTTATATATTTGGTGATTTAACACTATTCCCCTTACTACACAAAAGATCAATAATCCTCTTCTGCTAACCTCAAACATTAAATAATCCAAAAAATAATATACTATATACCTATTATGTAAATGTAGTATAAATATCCATTAGTTTCCTAAATTATTTGCTCATTCAACATTACTAAAACTAAATATCTAAATAAGTAGAGCAAAGTATGACCTGAAGAAATGAAGATAACTGTATACTTAAAGGAGACATGAAATCTTATCATACTAAACTATAATACAAAAGGAAAATCAATGCACACACACACACATACACACACACACACACACACACACACACACACACACACACACACACACACACACACACACACACACACACACACACACACACATACACACACACACACACACACACACACACACACATATATATATATGTATATATCATACATCACACTAAAAGTTATACACAACTTTATAGATCTAACAGAAGCTGTGAATTAATTTTAAAAGTACTAGCGCTATTTCTCAAAAATGTGTAATACTCAATATGATAAATATCAAAATATTTTAAAATATTTTAGCTTACTAAACCAATTCATAAAAAATATGTACATTTCTGAGGTCAAAGAGAATGTCTTGCTGTTTCTATGGAGTCAAAAAAAACCATCTGCAGTCTATATTGTATTCAAATGTTACAATGTGCTTCCCTGGTCAGCCTCAGTAAGAAGCTGAGATCCCTCATAAAATCCTCCAAAGCTAGTTATGAAAACAAAATCACCACTGATTCTAAAGACAACCACAAAACATTCTATAGTTATGTCAAGATTCTCAATGGCAACACTCAGATCTGCTCTGAGTTACAGCACAATGACACTAAATATACAGAACCAGCTGATATTGGCAACATCCTGCAGATAGGTTTAATGCTAACTTTACCCCCCTCTCTCCCCCTAAATGGCCCATCTCTATACCGGAAGAATGCAAAGTTCCTGTAATCATGGCTGCACAGGTAAAAACCCCACTCTCCAAAGCCAAGCACACAGCATCCATTGGACTTGACAACATCCCAGGCTGCGTTCTACATGAACTACAGAATGAACTGGCACCCCACCTAAGCACCATGTTCAATCATAGCCTCACCTCAGGCTTTGTGCCCACTGAATGGTGCACAGTGACGGTTATCCTACTATACAAAGGGAGAGCCACCACGGACCCCGGGAGCTACTGCCCCATTAGCCTAATGAGCCTGGTCTGAAAGGCCATGGAACGTATCATCATGGAACTTATAAACAAAGACATTGGTAATCTCCAAACTCTGGACCCCACCCAGTTTGGTTTTGTAAAAGGCAGATAATGCCTCCTAAACCTGATAGACTTCTTTGAAGCAATCACCAAAGCTGTAGACGAGGGTTAGGTGGTTCAGGTTCACACAGCATATCTAGATCTCGCCAAGGCTTTTGACACCATCCCCCACTCTGAAATTATAGATAAACTCACTAAGCCAGGTATAAATCCCTATGTCACAAGATGGGTTGCCATCTGGCTCACTGACAGTACTCACAGTGCGAAAGTAGCAGACTCCAAATCCGACTTCAGACCAGTGACAAGTGGAGTACCACAGGGTTCAGTCCTGGGTCCTCTCCTGTTTGGTATATACTTTTCTGAAGTACAGGCTAATACAGAAGGTCTTTGGCTAATGAAGTGCACAGATGACTGCAAACTATGAGCCATAATCAAAACTCCTAATGATGTGGACATCCTACAAAAGGGCCTCACTGAGACAGATGCCTGGTGTCAAAGCCATGGCCTCAAGCTCAATGCCAAAATGTGCATTGTCATCCCCCTTTGGTAAAAACTCTGTACCCATGAGCTACCACATAGGTGGTAGTCTACTTAACACCGAAAGTGTGATAAGAGACCTTGGGACACAGGTGGACAGTAGTCTCTCCTTTGATAATCACATCACCACAGTAGTCAGGAAATCCTTCTACTTGGCAGACCTCATCACAAATGGTTTCTCATCCAGGAAAAAAGAGGTCATTGTTCCCCTCTACTCATCACTCATTAGACCCATTATAGAGTACAATGCCCCTTTTGGTATGTACCTCACAAGACATCTGCAACAACTGGAAAGGCTACAGAAATACCTCACAAAGAGGATTACTGTCCTAAAACAGATGTCCTATGCAGAACGTCTCAAAAAACTCCAGCTTTACTTCATCACGTATCGCCTACTCATAGATATCTCTGTCTAACATAGAAAGCTATGTCAAACCCAGAGCTGTTGGACATGCTCCACTTAAAGAAATCCCACTCCCTCCGAGCTACACACTCTAGGGACCTAAACCTTGTCACCACAATAAACAGAACATGCTGGAGGGATAGATTCCTGTCCCAGAGACTTCCCATATTCTGGAATAAACTACCTATCTCTATCAAACAAAGCTCCTCATTAGCACTCTTCAAGAAAAATCTCAGTGATTGGATGGGAAATAGGAAATTCACCCCAGGGATCACCTCTGTGGCTCTGCTCGACAAGGGCACAGGAAAATAATTTTCTTGGGTGATGAAAGCCAGGGTACATTTTTGGTTAGGCTTATATAATCCCTAAGGCCAATAGCCTAGTACCTACCTATGAATCTATGAACCTATTCAAATACCATTTTTCCTTCCTGGGTTGAAACATGGAAAAATCTGCTTTACTTTCTATAAGTATGGATGCACTGATTGAGCAATATAACACTCATATTTCAGCTCTGGCTTATAAAATGAGTTATTTCAGGTAGTATTAGTGACTCTAATAACATATAATATGCAAAAAACTTCAAAGTTCACATGACCAAGCTTCAAATTTCAACTTTCAGAATACTGTAAATATTTTATATGATTTTCTATGTAAATGATATGAGATCTTGTACAGTCACATTTCTGCCATATGCAGGTATAATACATATCTTTCTTAAAAAGCAGTTTATTTAAATATATTTTCTATCTTACTTGCCCACTAATAGTCTACCTCATTGTATACAACTTGTATACAATAAAGTCTCCATTCAATGAGCTATTTAATCAGCTCTGTATTGCAGATTAAAATATGTGTATATAGATTTTAGCTTACTGATGCTGCTGTTTTATTAATCTTACATATTAGATTTTCATTCCTTGTGCATATGCATATTATTCATATCATATGTACTCCTCTTAATTCTAATATCACTAGCAGTTTTGACTACATATAAAAGAATCCCTGCTTGTTTCATTTGAATGTGTGTTTTTAGCCATTGTGAACTGCTGTTCTGATATTACAATTTGCTTACAACTTTCGAAAATGACAACTCAAAGCACACAGTAGCTGCTAGTTTCCTCTTTAAGTTTCTCATTCTTCTTAATTCTTTTAAACTGTTCTAATCAGTAACAAACATCTAGCTTTACTTCCTTCCATTAAAATGCACAGTTAGAGTTAATAACATTACAACATAAGCCAGTAACTTTCAGGAAAATATAAGCAATTATGTCAGCAATATCATTATAAAACATTATTATAGTATTTGTTTTACCAATTATTCACTTCTAAGAAAATAAAAAAGAGGTTATTTTGAGTAGATTTCTCACATGTATACTTGAAAAAAAGAAAGTTATCTGTATTTTCACAGACACCAGTGATGAACTTTGATGGAGATTTTCTTCAAAAGAGCTCAATAAGCAGGTGGGATGCAAGTCAGGCAGGAATCCTGCATTTTCACACAGCTAGAACATTAGCTTATTCTCAAGATTTTTTAAGTGGTAATTCCTTCATAAACAACATGTGAAAGGAATGTGTTACAAAGGAACAAGGAAAACAAAATAAACAGCACTTTAACACTACAAATTAGCACATTATTTAGATCTGACATTCAGTTAACCCAGCAATGCACACATTAAGCAAAGTTGAACAAATACAATTTTTAACATATATAGTCTTAAAGTTGTCTATTCAATTGCCTATAATTTAATGACCTTCTGTTACAGGAAGTATTTGTTTCCATCCAACCACAACCCCATTTCCCCCATTTTTGCATTAGGTCAGGGTGTCACTTCAACAGTGACAATCACCTGGAGCCATGGTTTTGCTCCACTCACACACACTCTCACACTTACATCAAATTTAATATCCGATCACCTACTGCATTTCATTGGAATATGGGAGGAAAACAGATCACCTGGAGGAAGCCCACATGAATACAGGGAAGACATGCAGACTCTGCACAGAAGACAGCCAGCAACAATCGAACCTCAGAACCTCTTGTTATCACTATCCATTGTGCCACTTTAACATTTAGAAATGCATTTTTAAGTTTAGTTAAATGAAATGTATTACAATATTTCACTGTAAATATAGTAACACAGTAACACTATCTTTGTATATTCCATTTTTCAAAAAATGTTTTGTCTTAAAATATAAATACATACTCACATATATTTTGAAGCTTAAAGTTCAATATAAACCTTTTATATAAATGGCAAATATATTGGTTCAGAAAATAAAATCCTGCAATCAGAGAATAAAAGTCATTTGGTGTTTAAGCTTTTTAATTTTAGAAGCAGTTTTCCAGGAATTCAGCTCAATCTATCTCTTGACAGATATATTATTTCAATCCATTTCTTCAGTCTTAAGGATTTTATTTTGGTTGACAAATGAGGATGCCTCCTCCAGTGTGTTGAATATTTTACTTCCTTCAGAAAGAAATAGTTTGGTCTTTGTAGGAAACACCAAAGTGGCTTTAATATTGTCCTTTTTTAAGTTTTGTGATCAGTGGTAAGTAGTATTTTATTTTACTCATTAAATTATTGGAATAATCATTGTCAAAGCTGACTACATGTTCATGTATATTTTAATAGGTGGGCTGGACCATGCTGTTTTTAGTATTTGATCTTTTTTCTAAGCTAGACAAAGTTAACTATAATTGAATGAGGTGGTGAGTTTTCCACTTTCGAAGGTGCTCACAAGAATCTCTTTTCTTGTTGGCTTTGCTTATTTATTAGTGCATTTATAATAATTATAATGGAAAACTCTATACACTAGCTAATTTTTCCTGGAGCTTGGGTATAGGTGTATGAGTGGCTAAAGATCACATAAACTTACCACAAAGTCATTGGAAGGATAGTTTAAGGTTAGAAGGGGATTTTAACTGCATGTCTAGTATAGAAGATATGAATGTACAGAAAAAAGCTAAAATTCTGCCATCAGCTAAAGCACAAAACAGATGGAGTCCTGATAACTTAGTTGATTTAATAGCAAAATCAGAAGATAGGTCACTGTTCTTCATTCATTTTTATGTGTATGGGATGCAAACTAGAACTGATAGGATTTATGACTACAGATTTTCTTGAAGTGAATTATTTTAAAACTCTTCCTTGTCCTTTATTTGATCATAATGCACTAAGTATTAATATATTAATGGCTGTAAAGAAATATCAGATTTATAGAATACTAGTATATATGATGAAATTAAAAGCATTTACAAGTTATCTTAAGGAACAAATCAAGATTTTTTTCTTTGAATGGTAATTGTTAGATTAGTAAAGTCATAGTATGGGGCTCCTTAAAAATGCATATTAAGGACAGAATGGGATGATGGGCTAGTACAAAAATGAAACAGTGGGATAAAGAGTTGTTAGATATGCAAGAAGCCAGGTCTGAAAAACAAGGTAATTAGATAATACTGAAGTCATTAAAAATATTGACACTATCAGTTTTAATATTTACAGTGGAGATAGCTTTAGAAAAAAATTGTACAGTTATGTGATGACTTCAATAAATTTACATAGATTTAACTAATAGAAGTAAGATGTTAAGCAAAAAGGCATAAACCAGTGGTACACAAAATCCTCACACTAATACGTTTACTTCATACATAGAAGAAATGCTTAATATTTTAAAAAAATCCCTGTGAATCTTAATAAGTATAAAAATAATGATCCTGATTGCAAAATTGTCAAGTATTTAAAGAAAAATATTACTTAACAAACTTGGTGAACAACAAATATGTCTGTTAAATAAGCTTATTACCCTAATGGAAATTAAAGACGCTTGAAAAAAGGAAAAAGGTAAAGCTCTGACCTTAGATGGGTTAAGCATGGAATTATGTAGTCAGCTTGCATTAAATATTTAAGCATTAATGAGTGATGTTTTCAGGAGTGACAAAACAATTCCTCCATCATTGAAAATTTCTGTAATATCCACTATACTTAAACAAGGAAAGTATAATCTTAAGTTAATTTCCTCATATAGATCTATTTCTTTATTAAATGTGGGCTATAAATATTTCCATCTTCACTACAAGATTAAGAGATATAATAGATTAAGATCAAACTGGATTTATAGTCAGTGCGTTAACATATGATGATATAAAAAGAGTTGTAGCTATCTTAGATTTAGAAAAGGGAATAAGCAAGAAATTGGCCCTAATTAGCTTAGATATCGATAGAGCTTTTGATTCTGTAGATTGGAACTACTTGTTTACAACTTTAGAAGCGTTTGCATTTCCAGATCAGTTTATAGGAATATTAAATGCTTGTATAGAGACCTCAAAGCATATGTTAAAATTGAGTCTTATATTTTACAAGGATTTACTGTAAACAAAGACACAAAGCAATGGTGCCCCTTGTCCCCATTACAATTTGAATTGATTATTGAACCTTTTGCTAACAGCATAAGAAGCAATGAAAACATTGATGGATTGTCAATCTAAAATACTGCTTTTTTTGCAGATATTTTACTAACTATAGGAGATTTAAATTATTCAATCGAAGAAATAGAGGAGGAAATTGAAAAGTTTCAAGAGGTATCACTGCTGAAATTAAATAAGGTTAAAGTAAATATAACTATAAGGAAAAGAACTAAAATATTTCAGAATAAAATTTTATGAAGATGCGAGTAAGATTATTAATAATTTTGAAAAAAATAATTGAAGTCTACTTACTAAAAATGGAATTCATTTTTTTTTTACTTAGAGGTTAGGTAAGTACTTATAAAATGATTGTATTACCAAAGGTTATATACCTATTGCATTGAATAGTTTTACTACCTGTCAAAAAGCTTTTAAAGAAATTGGAAAATATTAACTTTATTCTTATGGTAGCCTAAAGAGATGAAAATCACTTATAGAAATCATACAATGTTATGGGAGTATGGTGGTATTAGCTCCCCAAATGTAGAGTCTTATTCTATTGCTGCAGATTTTAAATTTGTAGTACTCTAGATGGAGTCTACTTACACTAGTAAACAGAAAACCATTCAGGATCAGATTTTACTGAATTCTTATAAGTTTATCAAATAAGATAAATTAGAAATATGTAAAAATCCTTTCATCTGGTTAATAAAATTTACCTTAAATGGAAATTCATTTCAGTCTTTAGCCTCTGCATACATGAAATCAGTTCTTAAAACAGTTAAGAAATATGTTTTTAAAACGCAGTTAATATCAAAATGGAAAATATTGTGCTTTCCCATTGCACACACCTCTAGGTTTAAGAAAACTAAGAACAATACTGAAATGTATTTACTAAAAAGGAATTGATTAGTATTATGGTCTAATTGCTTTGAAAAAGGAAAAGCTATATTGCCAGAATATTTAATGAAAGATATAATCTGGATGACTTTGTTAAGCAGTTAATATTATCCATCAGTAAAAAATTAAATGAGTTCGTAAATAACACATGAAGAGGAACAGAACACTATTCCTCCATTAAATGAATATATGAATTATTTATTTAACATTTTTAAACTGGGTCTGACTTGGAATGAAGCCAATTTTCAGCGGAGGCCAGGGGAGAAACATTCTAGACACACATCTTTGTAACATGGGAGAAAACTGGAGCACCCAGAGGAAACCAACATGAATGCAGGGAGGACATTGCAGACTCCGCACAGAAGGCACTCCAGCCAAGAATCAAACCAGAGAACCTCTTGCTGTGAGGTGATGATGCTACCATTGCACCACTGCAATGCTATTATTGAAGGTAAATTGACCTGCAAAGAAAGCATGTCTAAGTTATATGAGTTAATTATAAATAATTTTGATGCAAAATTCTGGAACTTTTTAGATAGTAGTGGATTAAGTGACTCAACAGATTGTAAGAATCAGTTAATCAAATTTCAAATTTATACTGGAAATTTTTTTTAGGTGGAAATATATACATAGAATGTTTGCTCTTTCCTGTAACATCTCTTAAGTTTAGTAAGGTGATGTCTTTGGTCTATTAGAGATGTAGTAAAGATGTAAAAGGTTATTTGGACATATGTTTATGGACTGTGAAAAAGTAAATGTATATTAGGAAGAGATAGATATGTCTTTTAAGGTGTTATGGTCTGATAATTGTTCTTTAACTAGCTCATTAATACTAATGAATGTTCTGTTTCCTTTATCTTTAAATGCCAAATAACAAAAATGTTCTGAAATCTCCTGGCAGTAGCTGGAAAAGATATTACAAAAAAATTGGAAATCAAGTTAAGTGCCTGCAAAGAATTTTTAAATTTAACAGCAGTACTGTATAAAACTGAAAAAGAAGTGATCAGAATAAGCTCTATAAATCATAATAAGACTTTTAGTGGTTGGGATAGCTTTGAAAGGTTGCTGTTGAAATATCAGGACTCTTAATCGTGTATGATTACCTTGATAATTCAGTGTATTCCTAAGATTGTATAACAGTATGTGATGTTGGATTTCTTCCTTTCTATGTATATATTGTAAATATGTACATTTTTTAACTGAATAACTGGAAAGCACGGCTGAGTGAAGACTACAAACTGGTGGGTAAGGTTGGAGCTTTTTAGTTCTAGATAGCCATTCTAAGTAACTTAGCATATTTCCCAACATATTAATTCAAAGGAAAGTAATTCAGCCATGTTTTAATGGTAGAATTTAAGTTGGTGGAATAAAATTACTTAAATAATGTGCATTTATTTCAAAGAATGAGAAGTTTGTAATGGTAATATTTACCCAAGAGAAACTATTTTCGTGTTCCCCAGTCCATCTCACACATGGAAATTCCCACAGTGTCAACATTGGTTTTCTGTATTCTAACATGACTTGTAAGCAAGACTCAGCATTAATGCAGAATTGAAAGTTTCCAACAAATGAAAAGACATTTGTATTTATTTGTTCATTCATTTATTTATATTAGAAGGTTTTTGTGGGAGGCACCATTAGGACTTCATAGCTTCAAATGCTTCCATCGGCAATCTCAAAAGTAAATGAAAATAACTATTCTGCTTGTTGTATAGCTATGCTAGTTGGGAAGTGGTCCCATTTTCCAGTTAACTAGGTCATTTTTATGAATTTCTTTTTCTCAAAAACTTGATTTGTGTTAAGAGAAAATGTTTTCTAACACAGCAGAAATGCTTTACCATTACTAAAGCAGCATTGTCCCCATTGTCTAAGTACTGAAGTACGCATTATAGTGGGTGTTGTTGGGAAACTATGGGTCTATGTGGGGTATGAAGGTCCACTAGCCATATTGTCAGAAAGCCACTTGGTCTGTATTCTGTATATATCACTTTGAGATATTTGATGTCATTTGTATTCCCTCAAAAAACTATCAGAAAATGAAGAGTCTCTAGAGAGAGTCTGTATAAGAAGAAAACTACAAAGTTTGTTCCTACCACTTTCTCATATTTATAACAGGTGCAGTATGCCAGTAAAATAAACTAAACACATAAGAAATAATTTATTTTTGACAGTTTGCATTTTTTTGTTCAAAATTGATGTGCAGGCACCTGTGCTTATCCTGGTAGGACAGTCTATATGCAAAATGATGTCTGATGCATCAAATAAAATCCTTGCATATTTTATCAGACAACTTCTATCACTTGTTCCTAGTCAATGGACTTTTCTGAAACAAGTCTGGTTTGCCCCAAAGAGACCAGCTGTCTGTGAGTGGAAATTTGATAGGACTTGAAAGTTTAGTGCAGTTTATCTGGGAGTTACTGCCTTCATGATCTTTTTTCAGAAGATGATGATGGACATATAATCCAATTGTAGAAATAGCAGAAAATGTACTGTGCCCTCTTGTATCACGTGTATGCCTATAAGGGCAAACCAAACACAAAGTAGTATAGTCAGCTATGGGAAAAAGGAAACAATCCCTGTCATACTAAATGATGCAAGTCAACTAGTCCAAAAAGAGCAAACATAGACATCCCAAGTGGTGGAAGACAGATGCAGATGAAAATAGGAGAAACCAGAGGGAAAAAAATAAGAAATACATTGTTGCTGATTTTTTTTTTTTCATTTTGGTTGATGATGAGGTACAATTAATTGATTTGATTAAGTCTGTGAATTAGAGGACTTAATTTTTAGATTTTACATACAGTAAGGATGTGAACAGGATTATCCCTGGGATTCATGAAGCTTGCGCCAGGCGCAGGTGTAGCGTAGGCGGTATAATGCCAAATATGGCCGTCGAGCGATTCAGGTACGATCCAATTCCACGTGCACTACCGGCATACGCCAGAACTGCGCAGCCCTCGGCCTAGGTATGCTAATCACCCCATGTGCAGTGTCGCACCATGCAAATGAAGGCATATAGCAATTCATGAAGTGGTGCAGGCGTAGTGTAAGCCCATGGAAATGTAAACCAAAAAACACGGTTTACATTTTCCCAAACAGAACATCGGAGCTATGGAAGCAGACCAGACTCATGTATTACAAAGTTAACATATGCCAATGGCTAAATACACAGCCAATGGCATAAGAAAAGATGCACAACACCTACAAAACAACATTTAATGTCATGTCCACAGTAACACACAGTACAACCACAGGGCATGTGTGCACAAACTGGAACACAAAGAAAATATATACAAATGTCATAAAATCACAATGTAATACAAATCAGGATTTCACCATTATATGCAATGGTATGCATGGTACACCACAACCAAGGTGCAAGGGTTGCTAAGGGTCTGCGACAGTGTTCGGTGTGGTAACTATGAATTAGTAGTCAATGCCATGCAAATGAGGCAGGTAATACTGAATTGCAAACGTCCCACAGGATGAAGGATGTACCATACGGCGCAGCGCTATAACACCGAGGAGTGGCTCAGAGGTGATACATGACATCAGCAGAGGGGTGTGCCACCGTAGCTGTAAGTGCATTGGAGCAATGCAAATCTGGCCTGGCCATTGCTAAGCAAAGCTGCAGGACAGGGGTGGGGAGGTAGGAATAGAATTGTTTAGCTGAGAGAAAGCGCATGTGTACGGGGATGAAAACATGCCCGAAACCCGGTAAGCAGATGCACGCGCCACGAACAATAGCATGAACAGGAAGGTCAGGGGAAGAAAAGAAGGAAATGCCACAGTAGGGTAATTGGAGTACAACTGAGCAATTAACACCTATCAACTCACGGCGGCCAATCGACGGCAGCTGACTAGTCTGCTTGCAAAAACCTGCAAAACAGGATAGGGGAGGCATTGGATTGCAAAGAAAGGAGGGGAGGCATTGGATTGCAAAGATAGGAGAACTGTCATAGCAGAGCAAAGCAAACCTACAGCAGACCAGCAATAGAACACATTACGCAAGATAAGCCAGGTCTAGGAAAGTACAAATGAAAGCAGGCTGCCGGATGTATACCAGAAAATTGTAGGTGAAACATGCAGAAATGTAAAGGGATGGGCAAGAGGTAATCCACGGTAGCCAAATGTAATTCAACACCAAAGACACCACAATAGTAGTTCCTGTAGTAAAACACACAAGATACCCTGTAGCTACGATCGTACATACACACCCTATGACATCATTGGTGTTCACAGCACAATAGTATAAAGTGTGAAAGCATCCTACACACACCTGTGTATTCCCAAACACTGCACCATAGGTGTAAACACATGGGGAACTTTTAAAATGCACATGTTGGGAGCTGCCATAGCTGTGATTCATCACCATGTGTTAGAGACCGACTGTGTTGTGGAGGATGATGCCGACAACCACCGCAGGCCCCGGAGGAGGAGAAGAGTGTTCAGACCAAGGGTAACCTACCAGGGGCTACATGATCTGGAGATAGTAGAGCATTACAGGGTGGACAGGGACATCTTACAGCAAATAGTTGAGCTGTGCCGGCCACGCCTGAGAACCAGAAACAACAAAGGGGAACCCATCCCAGTGGACACAAAGGTATGTGTAAGCTTGCGAATACTAGCCACAGGTACTTTTCAAAGGCCAACTGGAGATATAATGGGGATCTGACAGGCATCAGCATCCAGGGTACTACACCAGTTCCTGGATGCCATGTTACCACATGCCAATCAGCATATATACTTCCCCCGAACTCAGAAGGAGTTGGCCAGCAATATGCGTCACTTCCACCGTGTGGCACGCTACCCGGAGGTACTGGGTGCAATAGACTACACGCACATACATATCAAGTCACCACCCGGTGAGCATGGTAGGCGCTACATAAACCGCAAGGGATTCCACTTCATCAACTGCCAGGTCATGTGCAATGCCCAGGGCATTATCATGGATGTGTGTGCTGGCAGCCCTGGAAGCTACCATGACTCCCATATCTGGCATGCCTCACAGCTGTATCAGGTATTTGTTAGGGGGTACATCCCACATGGCCACCTTGTGGGGGATGCTGGCTATGCACTGGAACCGTGGATGATGACTCCCATCAGAAATGCACACACACCCATGCAAGAACGCCATAATGAGGCACACGCACAAACCAGAATCATCATAGAGCATGTGTTCTGGATGCTAAAATCATGGTTCCATTGCTTGGACACATCTGGTGGAGCCTTGTAGTACTCTCCAGGCACGTGTGCCCACATCTTCATAGTATGTGCCATGCTACATAATATGATCCTGCGGAAACAGCTGCAGAAGGGACAAAATGGTGAAGGCCCTCATATCCCACCACAATTGCCAAGGCCATCACAGGCACAGAGGGATTCAGACCACGAACACACTGTGCCAGCCCCAGTAGGCAGATGGAGGCATGCCCAATATGCCTACACCTTGGCAAAGAGGGAACTTATAGCACATACCCTGACAATGTAGGCCCCTACGGACTGACACACCTCTCCACCTGCACACACAGTAAAATGGATGGCACACACACATGACCACCTGTAAATTGTAATGTATAGGTGGCCCACTGTGTGAATCCTACATAGGCAGCCCTCAAACATTGTACACACAACAGCTATTGGAACACGGAATGTCAACACCTGAACAGTACATGCGCCTATCAGCATATGTTGCTGCTGTGTATATAGGTTCCCAGGAACATCGGTAGGTATACATCCGATTGTCAGTGGCCATACACCAAACGAGGCAAACAGTGTCTGCTGTCACCAAAACATCGAGTAACCAACTTTTGCTTAGTGGAGCAGAAGCAATTGTGGGATCACATGTGTGTAAGCACTGTTCTGCACACACTCTGCATGGATTCCCTGCTGCATTGAGGGGCTCCACATAATGTAATCATGGATGTTGTGTCAAGGCATGGGGTGTACCCATGACAGGTATTCATCACCCCAGCATGCCCCACCTACGGTCGTTTGAAGGTGTAGCAAATTAGCATGTGTGGCTCACTGTGATATACATACCCAATGCCGGAGCAAATCCAGTAAACATCACATGGACATACCATTAACTGGACTCATCAATATGTAAACTAACTGAGTTGCCCATGTGAGTGCAGTATGGAGTAACAGCCATAGTATACTCCACATACAAAATGCCATAACACATGTACAAATCCCAGATGACCAAGTGCTTAATGCAGTGACCATCGTGCATGTTCCCGGTCCCACATCCTGCAAGGGATGTAATGTAATCCCGAAGGCATGAGTAATGCATGTCGGATGCAGGTCATCAGATCATGTTTAGCACACGTTAGCAGGAATATGCGTTGCCCACTGCAGGTAAGCGTCGTTTAAATATAACTATACGGATATTTGCGAAACAGGGCTAAGCTTCTCTGAATATCATGCAGATCACGGTCAATGATGTCCAGAATAGGTGAAACCAGCATTATTCACCCCTGTACTAATAGCGCCTGCTCTAAAGGGTAAAACAACCACTGCCAGGAGTAGAACACGCAGACATGTATACAATCACCTAACACTATGGTAGCCAAGATGTACCTACGGTAGGGTTGCCACCTTTTCAAATGACCAATGTGGGGCATACGTCAAATTTCTGCAGGCCGACACATACACCCAGCCAGTACGAAAATCAGAACTTCACTTTTTTGCCTAGATAAAAGCTTATTCTTGTAATGTTTTGTTACTTATTCTGTTTCTTATAACATTTAGGTGGTTCAGATACAGAATAACTGTTTTATGCAACCATTACATAAACTATAAGAAATAAGTTTGTCCTAAAATCTCAGGACATTTGCCATTTTTACAAATATTTTGCAGGACACAACTGCCCAAAGAGGGACTGTCCCTCGCAAAGTGGGACAGGTGGTAACCCTAACCTACAGCAGGTGTGTAATGTGACAGGTACAGACACAAACGTGCGAAGTCCAGGAAACAGCATACACCAAGTACACAATGAAAGGTGTAGCTTGCCTGTCACTTTCCCTGTCAGATATATATATATATATATATATATATATATATATATATATATATATATATATATATAATACAGATAGAAAGGGCGATAGAGTGATATATGTTGATATATACGGATTCACTGATATCTGCAAATATATAGATAGGTCAACAACATTCATAAAACCTTGGAGGTACAAATAAATAGGATACCGCCAACTATGGAATGTGTCACATACCGACACGTGAAACCACGAGGCTGAAAGACCGAAAGAACACAGTACCGGAACAGTAGAACAGCGAGTAATATGATGATATGAAGGGACATTTAGTTACTGCTGCCGGTGTTGCAGTCCACGTAGGTACTGTGTTCAACTGTGTTTGTGAGTGCCGTAGTCTGTGTATGTGTGTGTTGAGGGTGCCGTGTGCATTTCCATGTGACTGTAATGTGTGTGTGTGTGTGTGTGTGTGTGTCCGCATCGTGTGTCTGTTAGTGCCAACTCGAAGGTAGATCATTTTGGTAGGTGTGGGTATAGCTAGCCGTAGGCATACGGTTACCACCTGTCCCACATTAGGAGGAACAGCCCCTCCCTGGGCAGTTGTGTCCTGACATAAAACATTCCAAAGGGCAACTGTCCGAGATTGTAGGACATTATTATGTCCCATATATTATGTAATAGTTGCATGAAATAGTTATGCCTGTATGTAAGAAACGTAAATGTTACATGCAATACGATAAGTAGCCAAAGTCCCACAACAATAAGTATGTATTGAGGATAAAAGTATGTGCTATCCTGTGTACTGACCGTGGCTATGTGTTGGCCTGTAAACACCGATGTGTGTCCCGCAAGTGTCCAACACTGGCCATATGAAAAGGTGGCAACCCATGCCAAAGAGGTTCTGTCACCAACACAACTGCAATGACTGCAAATATCTGGGAGAGAAATACACAGGATAGCTGTCATTTAGAAATATCCCTTTACATATTGCTGTAATTCCGGAGGTATGGAAGTATCAACCTCACCTGCATACTATATAGAAACCAGTTAACAACAGCCCAGTATATAATCCCGTAACATAAGTCTACTAACTGATAGCTCTTTAATTAGGGAAGGAGCCCACACACACATATATATATGGAATGTGTAGAAATGCAAGCCCCACAAATCTGTATATGCTACGTACACCCACCTCCATCCCCCACACTAGAAACTATAGCAATACAGACTGTAATTACAGCACAAACATCCAGTCAGTCAATTACATCTGCAGAAGCACTGACATACCTTGTGAGAGACACATTTAAAGGCGCCATGCAAAATTGTAGCCATTGTATAATGGAACAAACGGCGATGTTACAGGTTTTGTTTGCAATGGTCCGTTATCAGATGGTTGGGATGACAGGTACACTCACATGTCGAACCACATACTCTAGCCATCACACACAATCCACGGGGGACATGAATCCAAACTATACGTGTCTTTACACACAAAAAAGCACAATATAGGCCGTCTCCCCGAAGGTAGGGCAAATGGGCAACGCCCAAGTGGAGAATTCAATTATACCCCACTGTTGCCGCGTAATTGGCGAATGGAGTAGCTGCACAGCTGTTGTGCAAGTAATAAGTCACTCAGGAACACCAATTGGCAGCAGGAAACCACATGTTACAGGTATCGACGTATATAAGGATGACTTGCCAGACATTTAAACCGTATGCTCATACCATAGAACTGTTTAAACAGTGTAAGAGAGATAGAGACGAAAGTCCGGAACAATAACAAGGTAAGTAGAACACTCGGTATGTAAGTGTATGTATAGCATGTTTCGTATTAATTATGTTAGTGTATGTATAGTCTGGTTTGCATTAATTAAAAGTGTCCGCAATGCATAAAATGGGAAAAGGTATTTATGTAGTGATGTCTTGCTGAGCATACTAACACTTGTAGAAATTGTGCATCCAGCAGTGGGCCACAAGGTAAACATCACAGACACCACAAGGGATGCTACATGAGGGCTTGAAACAGAACAATTCCATACCACCCGCCGTCAGTGGTAGGGTATGTCCAACAAGTACGTGCCATAGCAAGGGATAGTATATGTTGATATACTGTCACAGTAGGCATGTGTATGGGTATATAACGACAATGACATGTCTAAGGTGGTCCCGCTGTGCAGGTATGCTTTGCATTATGGGATACTATGTAAAATATGTGTAGTGTATAGTATTGTAGGTAGATATGTCAGATATGCTACACAGCATAACAGGCATATCATGCATACCAAAGGTATCATCTATTGGCATATACAATGTACAATAACAGGATACATATGGCTTGTAGTCACGGGACATTGTAATAGCATGATAGCTAATCTAAATGGAAGGGCTACTCAAGTAACCATGCACAAAGGACATGTAATAGCTTCACAGGTTCATAGTGGGGTACTATGCAGTCTGGTAAGTCTATGTGTAAGCACAACCACAGTGTTCACACCAGTGGCACCTCTCTAGGGTAGTGTCCTGTGAACAGCAGAGCCATGTGGTACCTGCACCTCTGCACAGTACAGCCACTGCAGTGATCCCTGGCGTACATGTGTCTCCCATCCACCAAGTGAGGTATCACAAACAGTGCTACTGAGTGTCCCTGCGTGATGTACATAGGAATCATGTTCCAAAGCATGGTGAGTGTCCGGTTTGGGAATGTAACCCTCAAGCACATCCCACTCATCGTTGCGTGTGTGCACATATCCATGAGCATGTTGCTCACAGTGGCTTCTGCTTATGTCGCGTATGTGGAGTATATCCATTAATATTGTTGTGGACATGGGCCCTGTCTGTTCAGCAGAGGTCACCCCTGAGTATGTAGTATGCAAAGGTGTACAGACGTGGTGTCCGTAGTTCAGCCGCATACTTTAACTGTTGGAGCTCAATAAACGTCATGGTGTGTTAATGTTGTGGTATGTAAAGCTGTAGCTGTTGTGTAAGGTACACGCTAAATGGGGTGTTGTACCCTTGAATGTGTGTATACATCTGGAGGTCAGAGGTACAATGGGTGCCTATGTACCAGCTACACACCCAGTACAGATAAGTGTGGCCAGGTAGAAGGATATCCATGCCACAGTGGCAATATGGTTATCACAGGAGTGGGTGTAACATACGTGTGTACTATGAACACGTACAATGTGTCATGTATGTAGGGGACTACCACTTATGTGATAGTCAGTGGGTGAATGGTGTAATGCAAAGGGGATGTTCATGCACCTTGTGTCATGCAGCATGAGGCCATGATATTGATATCAGGTATCCGTCACAGTGACACCCTTATGGATGGAGTCAGTATCAGCTGTTGGAGCAATCATGGCGCTTTGTATGCAGTGGTCTGTAAAGCTAGGCAGGGAAAGTCCCTCTGTGCTAGCCTGTACCTCAGGGAAGCATATACCGAACATGAGAGGCCCTATGACTGAGGACTGTGGTATGCCAAGTGTAACTGCAATACAGTAGGTACTATGGTATGCTACCCTCATTGTGTGTGTGCTGTCCATGAGCCACTTTTCATAACATCCTGAGACATAGGGTTCGATGTGCAGGTGGATGTGTATGTTGTCAATACCAGAATGGAGAACGGTGCTGAAAGGCAATGAGAGGACAATGTAGGCTGTGTGGAACCCCGTACCATCATCAACTACCCTGGTAACTGTATGAAAGGAGTCCACCAGGTGTAGGAGCCATGCTTTGGCCCTAACAAGTCTAACCTGGGTGGCATCAAAGGACCAGAGCCCAACAATGTCTCTGTGAATGACGTCCATGATGATGTGCCCCATAGCCATGCGGAACAGAACATTCAGGTGTGTAGGGCAATAGTCCCACTCGTGCATTGTGGTGCCACCTGTATGGAGTGTGATAACTGTTGCTGTGTGCCATTCAGGGGCCACAATGTCTGATACAAGGCTATTACTGAATATGGTGGCCTAGTGGGGAGACATGTCATTCAGAGGTTTGTGGACAGCACAGCCTTGGACTTTGAATGGTCACATGGGGCCAGTGTCCCTGGCCATATAGAGTGCAGGTTAGTACTGTGTAGGTGTGACCGCAGGGACACCGCAATGTTCCTGCATGGATTGTAGCCCTGTAGGGAGTGAGAGGGTGTAATGTTAGCATTGAATCCATCCGCCAGCATGTTGCCAACATCACCTGGTTCTGTAATGTTCCTGAGTAACTGTTGTATGTGAGAGTAGATGTGGGTATTGCCATTGACTACTGACATACCACCATAATGCCTTGTGGTACACCCCGCAATGTGTTGCAGTAATGTTTACATAGCTAGTTTTGGAGTATGTGATGAGGGATCCCATGGCCCTACTGAGGCTGACCAGTGAGCTACCCCACCCATGGGATTGTACACCACTGTGCAACAGCCTCCACCTGTTGTTGTAAATTATGTCCATGGAACTGGACCCCCAAAGTGGCGTCTGTTACCTGGTGTGTACCATCATGGCACTGTGTGGAATAGCATGATATGCAGTCATGTACATGCTAATGAAGTGCACCGAGGTATGTGTCAGCATTTGTATGTACATTGTCCATCTGCACGGGTGTCATGACGTTAACTACCGCTGTCATAAAACTTCTGTAGTAGGTGTTGTAGTACACATGTACTGTGTATGCAGTGAAGGGTGTGGTGCCAGGATGTGGCTATCAAGGGTGATTAGCATATGTCCAGAATCCACCAATGAGGGAATAACCCCAGGTGTGGAACACCAGTCACATGTTGGTAGTGTCCATGTCAAGGATACTGTTGGTCTTGGAGGTGGTGTGTATGGGTTGATCCAGCCGAGTGGAGGTTATGAATCACGGACAGCGTTGGCCTAATGTGTCGGTACATGAGTGGCTATCCCAGTTAAGTGTGGGGTAGTGTCAGTCTCACATCAGTAGTATCTGTCTGAGCCCTACTGTCCAGTACACCAACAAATGAGGTCTGGTAACCGTGGGGTACGTTGTTGAATCTGTAGCTTGTTACAATGTGTATAGCAGTTCTGGACACAGTTAGTTGCACGTGGAGCACCTCTGATGCATTGTGCTAAGTAACTAGCCAGGATGTGTGTACACCATAGTGGAATATGGGAACACCTCAGCCGTGGGTGTGCCGGTCCAGGTACATGCCTGAAAGGTATGGTCTGTGTATAACCTGTCATTGCAGGTGTGCTCTGCAGAGCCTAGAGGCAGGTCCCAGTCACTGCAGAGATATTGAAGTGGTGCATTATAAGGAGTGCCTTGCCTGCGTGCGTCAGAGATGAAGATGTCAAGCATTGTGTCACATGACCCCATGTTTTGCTTGCCAATTCCCATTCTGGTGGTAAATGTTATTGGAAACTGTGCAAAACAGGCAGTATAGAAGCAGCAAGAGCCTTACATGTGATCTGTACTCCCAGGGCTGACAGGTGCAGGTCATCTGTGCCAAAGCATCGTGTTGTTTGACCATGTCAGTCAAAGTAGACAGATACCAGATGGCTATGGAATGACAGCAGAAGCATAGGCAACTGTTGAAGTGACACAGTCAGTCATTGTACAGTGGTATCAGGTCCGGATGAATGCATAATGCTCCCCAGGGCTTGGGCTACAAGACTGGTGAGCTATTGCATGTCCTTGCACACGTAGTCTGTGAAGTTGCATCTCAGGGCAGTCACACTAACATGGAGAATGACAGTCCATTGTACCTGGTAAGGTGTGGCATGGGTGCATATGTTATGTTGCAGAACCAGTTACCCGACAGCAAGATGTCAGCGACTATCACCTTGTGTAGCCCACTGAGTGGAACAGCAGTGTGACCGCCTACAGAGTCACCTATGACAGGTGTGTTGTGTATGTTATAACACCCTATTGGCTTTTTGTGATGGACACACATGAGTCTGTGGGCTGTAAGTTGTTGTTGTTGTATTTGGAGATGGGGGCTGCCTTTGGTGCCTACACAGAGTATGGAGAGGTACTGCACAAGTTGTCCTCATATGTGTGGCCTGTGGTGGAGATCTTGTGAGACTATGTGATGAGTGGGGTGTGTTGCGAATGTTACACATCCCCACATGAGTGTCAGGTGCAGTCAGGGTTGGTGACAGCATTACCCCCAGCAGGTCTGCATATGTGCATCCCCCACAGGATGTAGTGTCATATGTTGGGAGGTGAGCATTGACTGTGTACATGAGACAATTGCTCTATTGCCGCATGTATGCCATATTCATCATATAGACAGGCAATAGCACTGGTACGTGACAGTTGGACATGTCTGTATATATAACCATGTCTCACAAGATATGTGAGTTACATGTGTACAACAGCTGTTGTACTGTAAGAAAGCTGGAAATGTAAGGACAGACAGTGTACCTGTGAGAAATGGTGTGGAATGGGTGCTATATTAATCAGTAGCTCATGACGTGCTTACAAGTTCTGAACAAGTGCTGAGCATGAACATACAATACAGATAGGGTGTTGGATAATATCAACCCACAAGTGGTGACGACAATCATAATTGGTGGCACCACACTATAACCCTGCTTTGTATGGTCTGCAAGTCCATGAACCATTATCAATGTAGATGTTAGCAGTACAGATGTACATGACAGTACGGATGTTTGACTACATATACCTTTGTATGTCACAGGAGTGTTCTACCAGTGGCCTGTTGACAGAATCACAACTACAAAAGGTGCCAGAGTGACATGTGCATATCACACCAGTGCCAGCTACAGTAAAACAGGGTTAATGTGTTGTACTCCACCATCATTGTAGCCCATACCACACAGACAAATGTCAGGCATCTGTGTATGTAAGGATGTGAATGGCCATGAGCTATGAGCAATAGCTGTCTCAGTGTTGTGAATGGGCTGTGTAGGTGAGGTGTGTGACATATGTGCACATTCTGACGGATGATATCAGCATTGTCACCGCTAGGTGAATATCCCTGTACCCATTAACTACCACCTAGGCTGTGGTCAACATTATGGAAACTGTGTAAGGGATGGTGCTGTTCAGTACACCTCCCAGAGTTGGTGATGTCTCCAGGCCCCTTAGGTAGTCATACGAGGTACCCATGTCATGACAGGGTGCCACCCATGAGCACGGAGATCATTGGACAGGCATACACAGCACTCGGGTGATCAATAATTGATCACATATCATCTTTAAGGGGTATTGGCCATGCGTGAATGGGCGATACCAGCCTTCACAATCCTCACCTCCACTATGCAGCATGCTGTCTACCTTGCATAAAGACATTTGCTACACTATGATGCTGGACATTCTACATGTCCATATCCTGATCTGAAAGACATACGTCATGGGCAGCCACCATCCTACTACTAGTATTGCCACATGCTGGACAGATCCCTGTGCCATACATGTGACATACTCCGTCATACCATGTAATCCTGTCCATCAAAGCTGCACATGTCATACTTGTCATACATGGTGTGATGGCCGTATGGTAGATGTAGTATCAACTGTCTGGATCAGTAATGTGGCACTGCTGCACCTCGCGGTGGCATAATGGCTGTTGGATACAGCTAGGAAACCTTGCCCGTACATGCTATAGTTGATAACCATCCCTGTGAATGACGTCCGACTAGCCATTGTCCCATGTCTATCACATGTGCAACACAGGCGATTCGTGGCAGGATGTTGAACAGTTGTACAGTGCCGTGTAGATTTATATGGCAAAACACATGCATGTAAAGGTTTTCATGCGTATGTGTGCATTGTCACTGCTCAAGTCCATTAAAGCTGTGTATGTGTTGATATGTGACATATACACAGCATCAAGGTCAACAGCATTACCGTGGACACATCCAGGCATGTGCAGATAGGTAAGAACACCAGTGCAGGCAAACAGACATGCCCACATCAAGACAGCATTCACATGGAGTATGAACAATGTAATGAGTGACACACATATATGGTGATGATATCCAATGCATAATGGGTGTTACATGTGTGTGACACAAACATGTCAGTTGTGTCAGTGTCATGATGATTTGCAAAGATAACTGTGCAGATGTACCAGATTTACTAGAAATGTATGTGCAGCAGTATCTCTGTACATCTCTGAAACTGTGACCTGTCACTATCATTATATCTTACAGATAATGCCTCATACACGCCTGCCAGCGTACAGCCACCAGGAGGATGATGTCCTCATCCCGTACCTTCATGAGAACTACGAGGTGTTGTTCAGCCATGTGCCACAGCATGCCCAGCAGTGGGACAACCTGTGGCAGGATCTTTGCTGGAGGGCGAACGATGTGGGTGGCCATAACTGCACCTACCAGCAGGTGCACAGACACTGCACGACTTGATACACCATGCAAAACAGCGTGCCACTGCAATAGCCAGGGAACAAGGTGGAACAGGTGGTGAGCCACCAATGCAGCCCCCACTCACACACACCGAGGAGCTACTGGCCAGTCTGGGGACACCCTCAGAACAGCATCCACAAACACTAGCTGCCATCGTGGAGGTGGGTGTCTCCCAAACAATGAGCCTGGAGTTGCCTGGTAAGTCAGTACTGCACATATGGCTATTATATCCCATTTAGTTGCATGTGTCACTGTACGTTATGTAATAGAACAACATATGCAAGGTATGTGGACACACATGCTGCATACTACAGTATGCTACCCTGTGTATGCACACATGTGCATACTATATGCTATTGTACAGGCGACTGTGTTAACATGCACAGTGCACCCTGTGGCTGTCATACAGTCATGGATAATGTTCATACTGCTGTGTCACCCCTATACAGGTACCTCTGGCATGGCGCACAGACATGAGTCTGTTGCAGATGAGACTGTTATCAGTATCAGGCATGTTAAAGCATAGATCTATTCGCCATGTGGCCAGTTAACACTTGTACACTTGATGTTCATTCCAGTCATGATATACAGGTCACATCACCCATCATTCACACAGGCCACCCATGTGCAATATATACAAATGAAATGATACACTGACATGAAACCACAGCATTTGTCATTGCTACATGTGTGGACAGTTGTGTATACAATGGTGGAGGTGTTCTACAATGGATGCATATGTACTATACATTGGAACGACATGTGTGGTACGCAAATAGTACCACACAGTGAGCTGTGCTATGGGCAGCCCACAGGAGTTACCATTGTGTTATATGCCCCTGCAATGGGTGCACACATTGTGATGTGCCATCTGACATGTCCCAGACACGTAGTGTTTTGGCTGCAATATTTTCACACTATCCCATAACCCATACCCCACATACCAAACATACCCATTGTCTGCATAGCCCAGTGGATGGTGACATATCTGACATCTATGGTTGTATGTCATATGGGACAGCACAGACATGTGTGATAGATGGCCATCACATACATTTGTCCAACACGTGCACACATGGCCATGGGGGATGGCCAGAGACACGTAGCCACACAGTAGATTTGATGTGTATACACCCTGTTTCACATTGTCCACACATGGTCCAATTATAGCCTTAGTTGACCGATTATACAGTTGATGTGGTACACTGGACATCCTAAAAGCCTGTGCACAGCTACTGGAGGTGTCACTGACGTCTACCATATAAGATGTGTTGAACATCACGACTGTGTCATAGCATGACAGTAGTCACCTGTACAGCTTCCAAAGACATTGATACCACATCAGGCCACAGATACTGTACATTACCCTTGCTGCTGTAGGACATCACCGTTAGCTGTGCACCTTGTGTGTGTGTGGTACATCACTGTCACATGGGACATGGTGAATTGACAAGTCTGCTATGTGTGGACATGGTTGCCAGGCAGTTAAGACTCTGTAGTAGTTGTGCAGGGGTGTCAACTGTAGGTCCTCCAGTGACCTGTCACATGACTCAGCATGGTTTGGTGTGTATACACCTCAGCATCCTGGGTCACAATCCACAGTTATGTCATGGGTATGCATGCAGTCATGGCTATGCAATGTGTACATATTATGCACTGTATAGCAATATAGATGCCTCATGATGCCATGCAATGGCACAGTGTCTGTACTTCACACTGTATAGCAATGTGGATGGCTGACACTACCCTTCCATGCTCATGCACATTTGCTAAACATGCATTCTATCTGTGGGGCATACAAACAACACTGCAATGTGATGCCCATTACGATGCTGTACATGTGTCAGGACACCATTGTGTCAGACATGTATGCATGTTAATGCACACGTCAGCGGATTACATGTCAAGGTCACGTTAGCCATGTGTACTGTTATCCTGTTCTGGTCCACATGATGTATCACGGGGATGCATGCATACTACCATGATTGTGTGAACTGCATGGCTACTGATATGACACCTGCTTGCTGTAGTGTGTACCCCAGGGAGCTATGGTAACTAACACTATTAATGTCTGAGCTGCATTCTGTCTGCTGTATCACAGGCATGTTGCATGCCGTCTGTCAAATCACATGCATGGTGTGTGTGTGTGTGTGTGTGTGTGTGTGTGTGTGTGTGTGTGTGTGTGTGTGTGTGTGTGTGTGTGTGTGTGTGTGTGTGTGTGTGTGTGTGTGTGTGTGTGTGTGTGTGTGTGTGTGTGTGTGTGTGTGTGTGTGTGTGTGTGTGTCTATAGTAATTTAGTCTTTCTTTGCATTCACAGGTGATGTAGGTGCATTACCCTCCTGCAGTCCAGCTGATGTTAGTGTCCCCACAGATACTAGCAGTGATGAACATATGCATGAGGTACAGGCAGGGTTGTCAGGGGCTGATTCTGTACCAATGGTTGCCATCCCAGCTATGTCCCCCTCTTCCCCACACACAGTTCTGCTGCCAACACATACCATATCACCGGTGGCCATAGAGAAGGACAGTCAGCATCTGTTAGCGTGGAACAGGAATGTGTGGTGGCTACAGAAGGTGTGCCTCCACACCATGGTTTCAGTATAATGACAGCAGATGTGTCACACAGGCATGCGGTCGCTGCTGCTCATAGGAGGACCTCTGGCAGACATGCACCTGCAGGACAGAGCGCAGCAGCTGGTATCACCAGACGCATGTTCCAGACTGTAATGACAGCACAGGCATGTGCTGAATGGCAGAACAGAGAAGGGCAGAGGCTGCAGAGGGCTGCTATCTGTACCCTAAATGACAACATCTAGGCATTGGCAAATGCTCAACAGCAGATTGCTGATGTTCTGGACAGGCGATTGGGTGATATGGTCGGAATCCTTGACCATGGCATGGCAATCTGCGAGCATGAGCTGTCTGTGCTGGAACATCTGGTAGGAGTGAGGCGTAGGCCAAGTGGACGTAGCCCAGCTACACCACCTAGTGCAGGTCAATGTGAGAGTGCCACCTCACATGCCTGCTCCCATAGTGCCGGTAGCAGTAGCAGTGCAGCTGGTGCTGCACTGTCCACACCAGGACATAGCAGGCCATGTTGACGTGGCCCTGGACGTTCCCAGCGGGGACACAGTTCCAGTGGACATGTGTCGTCGGACAGTAGCCAATCTGTACCTCCGCCTGGTAGTGCCCATGCAACCCCTGGCAGGCACAGGTCATGTGGCCATGGCCAGACACAGTGAGCTGTACAACCTGGTCTGTACAATCTGGAGCTGTCAATAATACCCCTGTGTAAGCCTCACAAAAGGCAGAACTGTGTGCACACATACACGCACACAGCAAACACATCTGTAGGGCACCACAACACCCACATGCATACTGAACAGACATGTCCAATCATGTCACCGGCCCTTACCCACACACATGATGTCATCCATTGGTGCAGCCTATGTCCCTGACAAACATTATCACCCTGTGCATATGATGAAGCCTGTGCCGCATCCCTGTAATCCACACCATCGGTGCAGGGACATGCTCAAATGGTCTGATGCACAGGGTGAACAGAATAGTGAGAGAAGTGTGTATAACATTAGTTGTGTATGAATAGTGAGAGAAGTGTATATTACATTAGTTGTGTACTGTTAACATGCACCAGACACACCATGTAGTACAGGTTTAGCATGCATTGTTATATGTTCACAGTATGTGTCTTGGTAACAACAGTAACAGCATGTTGGTAATGATGCCCTGGTTCCCTCCTTATGGTCTACTTGCATGTGCCTACAGGTAGCAGTGTTTGCAGTCTCCCATGTGCAACTGTGGAGTACTCACAGGCACGTATGGCAATATCAGCATGCTATACGTAGCCTCAACCTGACTATTGGAAAGGCTAACATACCACAGATGTCCACACATATACTGATCCAGACGCATGTGGGCAGTTTAATAGGCTACAGTGGCTAGAGACGTGACATCCATACCAGGTCACATCACAGGTATGTTGACATGGTGCAGGGGTTGTACACAGCGGTCCAGCCGATGCTAATGTTAGAGGCCACCTGATAGCATGAGGCCTCACTGTGTAGCAGTCATACCCTGTCACATTACAGGAACATGCACACACTCTTGGGGTCAAAAACACTGTAACGCACACCCCATAGTATTGAGGTGAGGACCCCTGCCTATGTGGTCATCACCCTCACAGTACTGTGCACCCACGAGATGTGACACAGAGAAAGAACATGTACAGGTAGCCAGTACGGCTGAGATCTATGGCATCAACAGGGTAGTAGACTGCATCACCATGAGGGGTTAGGGATCCTGTGTGTTCTGTATGGTAGCATACACCCTCACTCCATGCACCAGACAGCCATACATATATACACACACACACACTGTGGAGACCACACATGTCAAACACATACGGATAGCTGATGTGTGTGATACACACACCACCCTTGCCTACATCATGCTTTCCACACTGCAGTATGTACAGATCTCTACAACAGTGTACAGGGGTGTGTAACAATTTGGATGTAATCCCCACCATATGTGGCATATATGGTCACACAAGCAAACACACATGGCAGTAGTGTGAATGATACACCTGCGATATGATGATACATCTGACAGACATGTAGCAGTATTGGCCGCATTATGTGTACCAACACTACACCCGGCAATTGTGGTGCTATATGCACATGGGAGGATGTAAGTGTTACAGGTGTCAGGTGACATACAGTCGGTAACACCTGACCGCTGTGTAGGTTTATGTCTTCACCGTCAAGTAACAGTAACTTAGTGTACTGTTTGCACATGTAATGGTAGGATGGCGTGTGGCATACCTGTGAGATGTCCCCGGCAAACATCCATCTGCACAGGTGGATCACCACTTTATGTACACACATCCATCCATACCTGATGTACATCCTACCATACTGTCACTATGTCCCCATATACAGGTGTCAATGATGGGGCTGCATTGCAACTGCATGTTGTAGTTAGGCACAGATGAGTCACATACATCAGCTACTGCACATGCATGGTAACTGCATGCACACTACAAATTGTACATGTGTGTTGGTCCTACATGCCTGTCATGTAGTCATGCTGTATGCATTGCAATTGGTGGACATGTGTGATGACATGCATAACACATGGACTGTTGTAAGATATGATGGGTGTCATGGGTAACTACTACAGAGGGAATGCGTCCTCGGTCAACATTGCTACCTCATGTACTGTTAACATTCAACAGCCATGGACCCACCTGCCATTTGTGTGCATGTGATTGCTGTAGCCACTTGTCTGCATGGAGGACAGCAAAAGCTATGCTATGTTTATGTGTGTTGTGTGTGTGGTCCATGCACATATCCACTGCTATTACATGTATGTCATATCCAAACATGTGTGATCTTTGGTGTACAGCGACAGTCATCTGTCACAGCTGTGTAAGACCCAGGGCCCCTGGTATGTGTAGAGCCAACCTGGTCATTACAGTGGTATCATTGCAATGCATAACACATGATGAAACCCTGTCAGCACATGTGTAGTCTGCACAGTTGCTGTAGACCTATGTACAGTCCACTGGTCATGAGCCACACAGTGTTGTGGTAATGTATGGCAGTGTATTGCTGGTCCTGTGACATAGTGATGTCTGAGGGCTACAATGAAGGCTGTGGTGTGTACCTCTGTGACATGCACCTGAGACATCTGTGATGGCTCCTGAGTGTGTACTGGTCAGTACATGTGAGTGGCATTCATGTATGTGGGGACAGTAACACCATACTATGCCCGTCTGTGTTTAGAATCCGTGTGCATGCAAGATGGCCCTTTGCAACTGCTAAGTGTGTGAGCATGCCCAGTACGCCATTGTTTAGATGGTCACACAGTACATTTCAAACTGCGCCCTTCCATGTTTAGAATCCATGTGCATGCAAGATGGCCCTTTGCAACTGCTACATGTGTGAGCATGCCCAGTACGCCATTGTGTAGATGGTCACACAGTACATTTCAAACTGCGCCCTTCCGTGTTTAGCATCCGTGTGCATGCAAGGCGGCCCTTTGCAACTGCTGATGGCCCTTTACAACTGCAACTGCTGACAGCCCTTTGCAACTGCTAAGTGTGTGAGCATGCCCAGTACGCCGTTGTGTAGATGGACACACAGTACCTTCCAAACGGACGTGTGATACTAAGCATGTGGGCAAGCCCAGTGAAACCTAGTGTCGGTGATGTGCCTCTGTGTATGGGCATGGCCATTGACATCCTGTATAGCGATGGTGGTCATCCAGGCAACAGATGTCCATTGTCCACGTCACGATGGATGCCTACATTGCACACACTGGTTGACTGTCTTGAAGGGTGTACTGTCTGTGGCACGTCACGCATGTATGTAGTGTTGTTGTAGTGCTCCGTAGATATTTAGTTGCTCCGATCACACCACTGCCGTGTGTTTGTCTACATCTACCTTGGGACAGTAATATGCTTTCAGACTGCTCACTCTCTATACATTCCCTATCGGCGTCCTTGCCTTTGCGGATGATGTCACCTACCTAGAAGTATGCCTCTGGGAGTGCTGTGTTCAGTAATCTCGGTAGCACGTTCTGTAACTGCATAATGCTGTAGTGTGTTAAGGTAGTTAGGTGTATGTTCAACTCCCAGCCCTGCCAAGTGGGTGTGTGTGTGTGTGTGTGTGTGTGTGTGTGTGTGTGCGTGTGTGTTTCCAGCTGCCTAGGGACAGAGTAATGCTTTTAGACGGCTCACAGCACATACATTCCCTATCGGCGTCTTTGCCTTTGCAGATGATGTCACCCACCTAGAAGTATGCCTTTGGGAGTGCTGTGTTCGGTATTCTCAGTAGAGCGTTTTGTAACGGCGTAATGCTGTAGTGTGATAAGGTAGTTAGGTGTATGTTCGACTCCCAGCCCTACCAAGTGTGTGCCTCAGTGTGTGTTTACAGGTGCCTAGGGACAGAGTAATGCTTTTAGACGGCTCACAGCACATACATAAACTATCGGCGTCTTTGCGGATGACGTCACCCACCTAGAAGTATGCCTCTGGGAGTGCTGTGTTCAGTAATCTCGGTAGCACGTTCTGTAACTGCGTATTGCTGTAGTGTGATAAGGTAGTTAGGTGTATATTCGACTCCCAGCACTGCCAGGTGTGTGCCAGTGTGTGTTTCCAGCTGCCTCGGGACAGAGTAATGCTTTTAGATGGCTCACAGCACATACATTCCCTATCAGCGTCTTTGCTTTGCGGATGATGTCACCCACCTAGAAGTATGCCTCAGGGCATACCTTCCAACAGCTAGGCCCTATGCGATGGCCAGGGCATGACATTGAATGTGTGTGCTGTCTGCCCTGGAAGCTATGATGTGTCCAATATATGGCATCTGACACAGCGGTAGCACACCAATGCCTATGTGGACATCCCCTACAGTCTCCCAGTGGTGGATGCTAGGTAAACACTGGTGTAGTGGCTTATAACACCCGTCAGCAATGCACACACACCTGAACACTCACACCATACTGAGGCGGATGCACAGGTAAGACATATACATGTGCATGTGTTTAGGATGCTCGGTTCACAGTTCTGGTATCCAGACACATCTGTAGGGGCTCTGCAGTATTCACAAGTTACATGCATACATGTTGTTATGTTATTTGCTATGCTACACAATGCTAGCCTGCAGTAACAGTTGCAGCACAAATGGCATGGGGCAGGGCCACACAGCCCAACACCACTGCCAAGGCCTGTACAGGCACAGTGTGACTTGGTGAAGGAACTACCTGTGTAGGGCACAGTCGGCGACAGCCCGTGCACAGTATGACCTGCCCTTGGCAAAGAGGTAATACACGGCATATGCACTGACACAGTAGGTACCCCCGGATTTCCCCTCTCTGACCCGGACACAGTACCATGGATGCCAAACATGACTGTACCTGTGCTCGGCCATGTAAGGGAGGTGCACTGTGTGCATCTGTAACACAACCTGGGTATGTCTATTGACCTAACAAGTGGCGGTTGTATTACAATGTGTACTTACCCATTGCTCTGGTATGTATGTGAGCATACAAGTGACTGTGGTGGCCAAATGTTAGGGCAGCAGACAGTACACATCTATAGTGGCACCATGACCTCTGTAGCACATACAGGGTTCACAAAAAGGTAGACTGTAGTACACAGGGTGTCCTACCCACTGCAGATTATGGGCTGATCATCATGTGTGTCCGTACAGCCCACACATGTCCCATGCAGCTGAACAGATGTGGACCAATACAGACAAATGATATACGATGGCCTATGCATATGCCCACTGACAGACCTCCAGCCCCGTATGACACACACAGATGACAGCAGGCCAGGCTGTTTGATGTAGAATGTGTAATAGGATGTCCAACACCACTGTGCTGGTAATTAATGCTAGGAACTGACATACCGTGGTATCCCTCCAACCAGCAATTTAGGTAGGTCCACACACTGACATGGAGTACCTGGCAGACCTGTACAGTAGCGGCAGATGTGTACAACTGTTGGCTGTGCCCACTGTCACACCTACACATGTGAGTCATGTGCACCACCCACGGTGCTTTGTAGGACTGTGGTTGCATGTCCCCCCACGCTATACAGACATGTAGCAACTGTCAATGCCATATGACCATTAGCTACCCTGCAGACACAGCATGTCACCTGTCTGTGTAGAACAGAGGCGTCAGCAACACAGTACTAACTATCTGGACATGTGACACATGCAATACAGTTGACCATACTTTGCATGCTCACACACATGATGGTATTGCCAGTCTACAACATGCGCAACAGTCATACTAGGCATGCTCACACACTGATACATAGGACGGCCAAGCATACACACACCAGTGGTCCGGACATATCTGCCAGTACATTGCTATACTGTTGGATGTCTGCACTGTATGGTGTTTGCGGTCTATTGTCTGTACATCTGCCATGGTCTATTGTTCAGTCACATGAGCTATATGTGCAGGGTACGTCTACCATCACGTGTATAGGGCGGTTCTTTGTTTGCGGACATGCCGACGCCTTTGGATACAAACCGGGTAAGGCGCAGTCCAGCAGGTGGGAGCTGTTGTGCGTGGGTTTGCACAGTGTTAAGCACTGCTGACCTCTGGTCACAGCACCTTATACATGTTTACACTCCACATTTCTTTGACAGGGCACTACTGGCATACTGGTAGACAAACACGCTTACAGCTGCTCACTCTCCGACATGTCTGCTTACATTTGTCACTCAGGCTGGGTGTGTGTGATCCCTTGTGATGCGTATTACATCAGACTACATGACTACAATATCGGGTATGTGTAACCATTTTGCAATGGCAGCCATTCGACTGTACGGACTCGGCGGCCTGTCCAGTGACATAATCATATTATATGCGTGTTCCTCATACAATCTGCTCCCATCTGCCTGATACATGGGAACCGATACTCTGCAATGCTGATGTGTGATTTGAGTTTGTTAACACAGCGGTCTGCCAAGCCTTGCTACCACATACCAACTGCACGTTGACCACCTTTCAGATTGCACGACGGGAGACTGTAGGAATGACACCTTTCCCACTTTGCATGGGACAGTCCCTCATCACACATCACATGTGACAATACCAGAACTCTCCACCAATCAGGGACACATTTCTGCAGACTCAGGGACAGGTCATGAAAAGCAGGGACACATTTACAAATGTAGTGCTATTAACTTGACACATTGACAGAATCAAAGCATATGACATAATACACATATTGTGATGTAACAGTTGTTTGTAACTCCTACTTATTGTCATTAGTCAGTGAGTGTAATTCACCACCTTTCCTTCCACAGGTACTACATTTAGGAGGGATTAAGAGGGACACAGTTAGACTTTCAGTCGAACGCAGGGACATACCTGACATTCAGAGACAGTTGAGTGGTATGGGAAATACTCTAGCCATTGCAACTGTCCTGATTAGGGGACCTCCACATGTTGTAGGTGTATGTGCTGGTTGCTTGTTGCAGGTCTTGTATACCTGACACGTCGATATGTCATATGTAGTAGCATAAGCAACTATACTGCTGCTAGACTATGCTTTGATTTGCTCCAATATGTATATTTCTGCACTATGTATGGCTGTATGTATGTTCTGCCCTGTTACATCTGACAGTTCTACAGACCAGGTTCCACTTTGGCCGTTCAGATTGGTGGCGGACCTATTGACCCTATATGTAGAGCTATCACATGTGTCAAGGCAACACATACCCACAGCATACCTCTCAACTGTCCGTGATTTTCATGGCCGTCCCTGATTTTGAATCACATTTTCACTCTGTCCCTGTTAATCCCTCTTAAAACTAGTGACATTTGGAGGAAAGGTGGTGAATCACACTTAATGAATGATGATAATAGTGTTACAAACTTCTTTTACTTCAGAAAATGTGTATTAATTTATATGCTCTGATTCTGTCAGTATTTCCAGTTAATAGCTCTAATATTATGAATGTGTCCCTGATTGTCCTTGTGTTTTCTTGACTCATTTGTGATTCTGTTACAATATGTCCCCAATTGGTTGAGAGGTCTGAGCCACAGCCAGTAGTACACAGACGACCTCCATGGTTTGCATACATTAATGTTATTCATGTAGCATTATAATTGATAATACTGTTTCCTATTACATGTAGCTGTTACTGATACAACAAAGTGATGTCTGACACCACTATACACACTATATAGCCTCCATTCCTGAACTCACAGGCCCAGACCTCTCAACCAATTGGGGACAAATTTCAATAGCATCAGGGACAAGTCAGGGAAAAACAGGGACAATCAGGGACAACCTTAAAATATTAGTGCTATTAGTCTGATACATTGACAGAATCAGTGCATATTAATTAACACACATTTTCTGAAGTAAAATTGTAACTCTTAATTATTGTCAGTTGTCATGAAGTGTAATTCACCACCTTTCCTCCAAAGGTCACTAGTTGTAGGAGGGATTAAGAGGGACAGAGTTGAAATTTGGGTCGAAATCAGGGACGTCTGTGAAAGTCGGGGACCGTTGAGAGGTATGCACAGGCCATGTGCCATAACTGTCATTTTGCAGGACACAACTGCCCAGACGGGTGTGTCCCTCGCAGGCGTATGGGTGTTTAACCTCTTCTATTATGCTATGATCTACCTGAAGTGGTCAGCAACTTATGCAGTTTCCATCAGTAGCAGAACTCACATACCAATGGGTGTGACTGAACACTGTATCAGGAACAATGCATAACACCCTGCGGGACACATTTAGATGACTAGTTCTATTAACCAGACACATTCACAGTCACAGAGCATATGTATTCATTCACGTTTGTCGAGGTACATGCTGCTTATGACTCATACATGTTGTCATCTGTCATTACCTGTATTCCGCCACCTGTTCACCTAATATCAGTAGTTCTGTCAGTGTTTCTTTGGACTTTGGTACATTCTGATACATAACTATGGACATCCATGTTACTCGGGTACAGGGCACTGTGTAGGTCTCTCTGTATTCCCCGATGGTTTACAAACTATCCAGTAGATGTGCTCTTCAGGTTTGGGAGGTGTAGGCATATGCTATGCCCACATAGGAATATTAATGACTTCCACTGGGCGGGCCTACTACATCTCTGCCAACCAGCACCTGCACACTTAAGCCCATTAACGCATACCCATGGTCCACCTACCTGGCACCCCTCTATAGCAGTCATGACAAATACTTACTGCGAGTGCAGCTGGGGTATGAGCACACCCCTACACATTGCCCACTCTCCCCATCTCGGGTCACATGTCGTACATTTCGTCAACCCATGTATTATCACACTAGCACCACCTACTGTTCCATGTACACCTACATCCTGCTCATATTAGTGTCGACAGATTCTTTCATACCTTACTTTTTGGGGTCCCACAAGGGACACCGTTATCCATGTTTAAAGTGTAGACCTTGCAGAACTCTCCCACTGCTCCTTTCCTACTGGTGTTTTGGACAGCGGCAGTGTATTGATCTGTATTGCCTGTCTGTATGTCTGTCCGGCCTAGCTGAGCGATGTGGAGGGTACAACATTTCTTTATTGGACCTCCCAGTCACAAATGCCCGGGCTGTAAATATGTTACCCATAATTGCTGTGAAGTAACCTATTTATGTGAATGTGTATATCTACACTGACATATAGTTTGTTTTGTGTGCATGTGTACACCCGCACAGGCCCACTTGTATCTATGTATTCTGAGTTACATATGTTTACAGGCACATCTTTAGGATTACATGTGCCTTATTCCTTATGACAGTACCACTTTGATGGAATCCGGTTAACGGACCCATGCGAATGCTGTCACCTTTACATGTATAACTGTTGGCTTTACAGCACAGAGGCATTCATTAAACAGTTAATATGTGCCGTAGTCGTACTTGCACTGGGAATGCCTTTACATTGGGTGGATGCTGTAAACGCTACACTATTGGTGTTCAGGCTCATTTATATGTATACCCATGGTTCATAGCTACTCTGACATATGCCTCACTGCTTCCCTTACACAGCAGGCATCCATTCACCTGCTGGGAAAACCGCAGTGCTACAATTTGGACATTCCCTGATTCCTACTGCTCTGGATCCATGCTGCGAGTCTACTCACTCCAAGGATATTCATAACCCCTACGCTTATAGTCCTCGCACATATGCGTATTGGATTGTCAGGGTTTTCATGTGCTGGTCTGGGTTTAGGCTGGGCCAACTGGTGACTAGCACTGCCCTGGTGCTGTTCAAAGATCAGATGTAGCACATGGCTAGAGTTAGTCCAGAGTTTCACAGTCTACCTGTGTTTACAGATGCAGGTGTTTGGGTATCTCTGACCACATTATTGGGTCAGCGCTACATAATTTAGGGTGGGGATTGGGTTCCGCTACATAATGCGGGTGGGGGGGTGGTTTCCCTTCCCATTTTACTATTTCATTAATTTATACATACAATGAATATTATTCTGGACATCTGTTATAAATTCACTCCAGGTATGCAATAGTCTAGTCAACAGCTGGGACAGTTGGTTGGTGTACTTATGTGTATGGACCTCTCTGATACTCGGACTCGTGTCTACAGGGAACAAGGATATGACAACTCAGGGACAGTCACAGACACTTCTACCATATTAGTACTATTAACTTGGAACCTGTTGACAGATTCGTAATACTACTAATTGTCTGCAGTTAAATGCATCTGTACCCTTCATTGTTGTGAGTAGTCATTCTCATTCAACACCTTTCCCCCAAAGGGCACTGGCTTTGTGAGGTTAAGGGTCTGGCCAGCTATTGTGTGACTGTTCTGACCATTGGTATCGTTGACATTGTCATATGTATGGGTTATGCTGTATTCTGGGACTAGGGTTGGCACCTTTTCACATGGCCAAGATGGGACATTTTCGGAACACACCTGGTTTTACATGCCGACACATACCCATGGTCAGTACAACGGATAGAACTTTACTTATTTGCCGACATAAAAGCCTATTGTTGTAGCGGTTTATTTGCTTATTCTGATTTTTGTAACATTTAGGTATTGTAGATACTGCAATAATTCTTTTCTGCTACTTTTACATAACATATGGGACATAATTATGTCCTACAATCCCAGGACATTTGCCATTTGAAATGTCTTTTGTCAGGACACAACTGTCCAGCGATGTACTATCCCTCGCAAAGCAGGACAGATTACAGCCCTACTGCGGACACCAGATTATTTGGGCCAACACATAGCCATGGTCACTGCAGGTTTAGAATAGTCATTTGTTTCCTAGATGTAAGCCTTCTACCTTTGGCACTTTTGTTGTTTGCCTGTTTCTTATACGACTTACGTTTATTCTATCCTGACGTGACCGCTTTAGGCAACTGTTACATGCAGTATGGTGCATAATTATTCCCTACGGTCACATGACATTTGGCATTGTACCATTGTTGGTCAGGTCAAACCTACATACATATTACTTGTCCCTCACACAGTGGATCAGGGGTATCCTGTTTACGTCAGTACCTTCATCACCCTTATACCATGTGCCGCTATGCGAATGTGTACAATATATTCTCCCGCTTTTTCGTGTTGGGACACGTGCGTCAAGGGCAGGTGTTTGATCCTGGGTGGTAGGTTATGCATGACCACTTAGGGCTGGACAGTGTCGTGCACCTCTAATGCACATTCCAACTTGTGTCCAGATATTTACTGGACTTTGTGTCTTCCTTTCTAATGTTTACACAGGTTACATATCCCATGAGGGATATCCAAAAATTGGACTGATCCACAAGGAAATAACAAACATCTTTTTGGCTATATGAAAACGTGCTGGAGGTTTTACATGCCAGGGATACATAGTGTGCAATCCTGCAACTGCCTAGGGTGACACTACCTACCACATATGCGTAGCAGTCACTATGTGTAGCTGTGGCTGCACCAAACCAGTAGGCCAAGTATGGCTGGATTTGTTGGATGTTCAGGTACGGGAGTGGGTTGTGTGATGTGGAGGGGATGCTGGGTAGTCCATTATGCATCCAGGTGTGTTGCATTTGTTATGGCCAGTTCCATCAGGACCAATCTGTGGGTATGTGCCAGTGACATGTCTATCGATGTGTATCGCACATTTCAATATTCATATGTTTGTGGGATTGTGTTCTACAGTATGGCCTGTCTGGTTGTATTGCAGCTGTTTATACATGTGTTTGTGTTTCTTTCAGCTTCACCCGCTGCTCCCTCAAACACCTCCAGTTCACCTATTCTGCATACAACACAGTATTGCCTTAGAGGATTGTACCATTACCCATCCCCCCACACACACAGATTCCTCACACCCCATAAATCACTGCTTCAGTTGTTGGCCCATGACACGGCCAGAGTAACACATTGAATTCCCTACATGTGTCAGGTACCTTTATGGTTGTGTGGACTACCCTGCCATGTTTGCTTTCCACATGCTATGCCTCACGCACATAGGTAGACGCCCATACTTAACTTTCATTACATGGATGGTATACCCAGGTACTATCCGTTCAACTGTGACACATCCTGACAAGTTCGGCTTGTACCTCTGATTTCCGGATTTTGGCAGCCTGTTCTACTCATTGGTAGGATGCCACCTTTTCCTATGTCCAGGATGGGATATATTCCGTACACATATCCAACTGTACTAGACAAGACGTCCCCACTGTCGACGGTACGGATAATACTGTTCCTTTCGGCCTACATGTTTCCTTATAGTTGTAGCTGTTTATATGCTCCTCCTGTTTCGTTTACATGCTTATTTTATTTCCTATCACATTTGGTATGTGAACTATGGACATATCTTTTGTATGTGACTATTACATGCCTTGTGGGATATGATTCGGACATAGGGTCGATAGATATCTACATTTATTGTGTATTTTGTTATGGACACATCTGCCCAGCTGTGTACCCTCCCTCACATTATGGGTCAGCTGGTGACCCTCACCATTGGGCTGGACGTACCTACTGGCGGCTCGCTAACATATGATGCATTTCACTTCCACTTGGTATAGCTATCTAAACAGCATTGGACTACGGACACACGGTCTCCCATGTCATTTGTTCGTCGGATAGGGACCCGTTATTCCCTGCTGTGCATTTGTGTTTGCTTCTTCACTTTGTGTTCGCAGGAACTTTCTTGCATGTTTTGCATATGTTTCAGTATCCAGGGACACTGACAGATGTGATTACTATCTTGCAACTTGTTATATGCAAGCATTTTAGGTTGCACGTCAGCAGCTGCCATTTCCACGCCTCCGTGTGGCACTTCAACACGCCCTATGCACTCGCGCTCCTTTCCTGTGCACATGGCTGTGGCGGCAGCGCACCTTCATTAATATGCATTTGGCACTACTATGCCATCTTCATGCCGCACTGTCGGCGCAAGCCTACCGCCGTCCTTGCGCCGAGCTTCATGAATCCGGGGTATGTTTTGGATGAGGGGATTAGTAGTGATTGGGGTGCACTAGAAACACCTTACCAGTAAAGCAGAGAATATGTGATACATGGTAACAACTCACATGTAATCTACTGTTAAAAATAAAATATAATTTCCCTATGAGAAAAATTGTGAGTGTTATAATTTTAAAAATCATGGCAAGGTTAACAAAACAGAAAAAAGATCATTTGTTATGCTCAATGATTATGGTTTGGGTGTAGTATTGGTAGGCAACAATGTAACAAGTGAAGTTTTTAGCTACCAGTACAGCACAGATGGGGATATGTCATGTGCAAAGACATTTGTGCCTCACTAAAAAGAGAAATATTAACCAAAATGTAAGAACAAAACATCACATCTATTTTGTTCTATGCCACTTTGTAGTGAAAATATTTTAAATATATGGCACATTTTGAAAACATTCAAAATAAAATAAATATCTTTCCACTGCATACACAGTGATGAATAGCAAAGAAGTTTAAATGTCTTTTAAAAGTTCTTTGTAGATGAAAGTGTGGTCAGTTAACAACATGTAGATTGCAATGATACATTTGACATCTCAAGAAGTATGTGGGAGAGGCATTTGGACTAAAAATTCAAAGCTTAAAATATGGAGTTGAATTAGTTTATTGTGGTGAGGATTTACAACTACTGTTAAAGAGATAAGAGCTGCTCTGAAAACTCAACTCAGAGTAATTCAAGCCAAAAAGTAAAAATGAAAAGTAGGTTTCAGAAACTGTGCAAGATGCATCTGACTCTCACTGCTACCATTCTATTTTCATGGAATTTCAAAAAAAAAAAAGATTTGCTTATGTCTAGCTTCACTCATATAAAGGGGGCTAGAAGTGGACTTTGGAGAAAAATCCTCCAAGATTACTTTACCGTGACAGGTCCCTTGAAATATAATAACCCTAACCACTTAATGATTAGGATGCATTAAAATAGAATAAAAATATGTGCTGAAATAACTGAGATATAGTGGTAGCCATACTTGAATTTATTTATACTTTTTACTGACCATGTTAGTCCCACTAGGTTAGTTGTATAAGTATACCGAGATTAACCAGATTACTTTTTAGGAGAAACCCAAGGTGGCATTTATACTGATTAGGGGAAATTTGGCCAGAATGCTGGTGAACTTCCCTACTTGTTGATGATCTGTAATTGGGGAAGAGCTAACTACAATTATGTGTGCATATCTCGATCCTAGTGCAGTGGTAGCTGGGAGGATGGTGCATGACATGGAGAAGCCAATGGAAGCAGCAGAGATTAATGCTAGCTCATAAAGGATTCAGAGGTGGCATTAAAAACAATTTCTTTGCTAGGTCGGAACCGTTGGTGAAAGAAGATTGTGTGGTTACAATTCTCCATCAGGAGGGTTGCATGGTGACATTTTACAAGAGATGTTAATCAAAGTGAACTGAAGACTTGAAGAAGACATAGCTTGTGGAGAAATAATGGATAAAATACAAAACTACAGAAGGAAGATAGGCTGATAATCGTAAAAGGGGATGTTACACCAAAAAAAAAAAAAAAAAAAAATAGGCAGAGACAGTTGGAAGTAATTATGAGCAGAAAGAAAGAAAAAAAAAGATGATTGCCTGAAAGTATATAGCAAGAAAACAAAGCAAAATAATATCAAATTAAATACATATGAGGTATGGAACACTATAATTCAACCTTTGGGTGTGAAAGTACAGGAGGGAAGACCTTTTATTTTGATATAGATTTTTGAGACATTATTTTGAGACTGTTCATAGAATGGACATTTTTTCTATATGAAGTGACAAAACGATAATCCATGGAACAATTATGTAGTAAAAGTTTTTTTTCTGGGAAACAACAAAAAATCATATGGAATTTCAGACAAAAGTAGAAAGAGAGACATTGAAAAGATGCTTAAAAATGCTTGTAAAGAAGTCATGGACACTTGAAAAGCTTATGACAAAAAAAAGAGGTTTATATGGACAGGATTATGGGAATGTAATGTTTTGAAGATGGAAATGGAAAAACTGTGCATATTCCAATTGTTACAAATGTTGATGGTAATTTGGGGGCAGTAAAATATTGGGACCAAACAAAAATATGTTTTTGTTGTTGTTTTTCTTTCTGGAAAGGACATCTTGTGAATAATTCATAACAATAAATGCTATATATGTGGGAAGATATGACATGATGCCAAAAAATGTGAACTAGAATGTTATAAATCTAAACAAACTGAGAATTTATGGATGGACTGTAAAAAAGAGCTTAATGACAGTGCAAAAAATGAGTTAGAGAATAAAATAAAAAAGAAATAGTAACTGAAGATGATTTAGAAGCAGATGATAAAGAAGGAAGAATATAGGAAATAGAAAAAGGGTCAGGAATTAGTGATGAAGCAGAGGTAAACTGGAAAATAGTGAAAGGAAAAAATCCATTGGAAGAAAACTGAAAGATGGGAGAAGGAAGTTTGAGTGAGTTTAAAAGAAAAAAGGAAATGAGTAATATGTAATGAAAACTGAAAATGGTAAATAAGTTCCTTTAAATGAAGGAAAATAATTTAAGAATTCTTTTAGTGCGTGTAAATATTATTAAAGCATTGTAAGAAGGATAGGGATTTTAGAATGGTGCAATAAATGTGATGTAGATATAATTGTATTAGAAGACATAAGGTGCTTAAAATGAAGAAAGACTGCAAACAGAAGAAATGAGGGATTGAAATACAATATGGAATTTGAGAAATGAATGTTCAGAAATAGCAGTATTATGTAGAAGAACATTAATGAAAAAGGGTCAGGAATTAGTGATGAAGCAGAGGTAAACTGGAAAATAGTGAAAGGAAAAAATCCATTGGAAGACAACTGAAAGATGGGAGAAGGAAGTTTAAATGAATGAGTTTAAATGAATGAATGAAACATAAAATGTGGGGGTGTATCCATAGTCATCAAGAATACCCACACCTCCAGGTTAGTGGCACAGCACAATGCCTCACAGATCATTCATGTGCAACTAACAATGGACAAAACTGCAATTCAAATTGTAGCTCACTACAGATTGCCCACCATGGCCCAGGACCCCCATTCCACATTTCTGGAGACACTGGAAAATATGAAGGTCCTACCAAATGCCCTAATATTGGGTGATTTCAATTACCCAAACATTAACTGGGAGAACTACTCAAGTACTAACTCCCTTGCCCAACGCTTCCTAGAATTTATAAACTCAAATGCCCTGCATCAGCTGGTCCACACCCCCACCAGAGATGGCAACATATTGGACCTGGTCATCACCAACATGGGTGACCAGTGTTCTACACTGGTGGTCAAACCCTTGCTCGTTAGATCAGATCATAGACTAATCACTCTGGATATCTACATTCTGCCCCACCCCCAATCAAGGAAACCACCAAGAAAAACTTTTCAAAAGCAAACTTCACGTTACTTAAGACTGAGATGGAAAGGTTCACAGCCCCCATGCTAAAGGACAACTCTGTCCAAGCTGCTGAATCTCTTACAAAAGCACTCTATGAGCACCTGCAAGAATGCATGGATCATGCTATCCCAAGCAAAACCAAGACTCACTCCTCCAAGAAAAGGAAACCAGTCTTGTGGACCCCTGCCATAAACAAGCTATACAATAGAAGGAGGAAACTAGTGCAGAAAAGAGTAAAATCCCAAGAAGGAAAGACATCCCTGACTAGTATAAGCAAGAAACTACGATCCCTCATAAAATCATCCAAGGCTAGCTTCGAAAGAAAAATTGCCAAGGACTTCAAAGATCACCACAAAGCGTTCTTTAGCTATGTCAAGAACCTAAGTGGAAATGCTCAGATCTGCTCTGAGTTAGTGCAGAATGGCACAAAATACACTGAAATGACTGATATTGCCAACATTCTGGCAGACAGGTTTAGTGCAAACCTCACCCCCCACTCACCCCCTAAAGGGCCCATAACCATACCAGAAGAATGTAGTGCCCTGGCAATCACTGACACGCAGGTTAAAAATAGCCATATCCAAAGCCAAAAATACAGCTTCAATGGGACCAGACAGTGTCCCAGGCTGTGTCTTACACAAGCTGCAAAATGAACTAACCCCTCACCTAAACACACTGTTCAAACTCAGCCTCTCTACAGGCTATGTACCCATAAAGTGGCGCACAGCAGCAGTTATCCCGCTCCACAAAGGTGGAGCCACAACAGACCCCGGGAACTATCACCCTATAAGCCTGACTAGCCTTGTCTGCAAGGATATTGAGCGCATCATCATGGAATTCATTAACAGAGACATTGGGAACCTTCAAACATTAGACCCTACCCAGTTTGGCTTTGTTAAGGGAAGATCATGCCTTCTAAGCCTGGTGGACTTCTTTGAGACACTTACCAAGGCTTTAGATGAGGGAAAGGAGGTCCACACAGTCTAACTAGACCTCACAAATGCTTTCAACACCATTCCCCATTCTGGTATTATAGACAAGCTCACCAGACTGAACAGAATCCCCTACATCATGAGATGGGTTGCCAGTTGTCTCATGGATAGAACCCACATGGTGAGAGTTGCAGGCTCTAGGTCTGACTCTAAACCAGTTACAAGTGGCATCCCCCAGGGCTCAGTCCTGGGACCCCTCCTGCTTGGTATATACTTCTCAGAGATACAGGCAAGCACAGGAGGACTATGGCTGACCATGTTTGCAGACGGCTGCAAACTGGGGGCCATAATTGACTCTCCAGCTGATACAGATATCCCCCAGAAAGGTCTCACTGAGATGGATACCTGGTGTCAAAATCCTGGCCTCAAGCTAAATGCTAAAAAGTGCATAGTCATCCCCTTTAGAAAAAACAAAGTACCCGTGAACTACCACATACGTGGTACTCCCCTAAATACAGAAAATGTAATAAGGGATCTGGGGGCCCAAGTAGATAGTAATCTCTCCTTTGATAATCATATTGCCAAGTTGGTTAGAAAATCCTTCTATGTGACCCTCCTAATCAGAAAAGGGTTCACATCTAGAACAAAAGAGGTTATTGTGCCCCTCTACTCATCACTCATCAGACCCATCATAGAGTACAATGCCCCATTTGGGATGTACCTTACAAGACACCTGCAACAGCAAGACCACAGAAGTACCTCACCAAGAGGATTACTGGCCTCAAACATAGGCCCTATGCAGCCCGACTGAGGAAACTCCAACTGTATTCGGTTGCATACCGCTTACTCAGAAGTGATCTCTGCCTGACATACAAGGCCATGTCCAATCCAGAATTGATGGACATGCTCCACCTAAAAAAAAAAAACAAATCCCCAAGAGTCACACGCTCTAGGGATCTAAACCTCACCACAATGATAAATAAGATGTGTTGGAGGGATATATTCCTGTCCCAGAGACTCCCCATGCTTTGGAACAGAATTTCAATCTACATTAGGCAGAGCCCCTCACTAACACTCTTCAAGAGAAACCTTGATGAGTGGATGGGAAACAGTAATTTTACCCCAGGGATCACTGCAGTGGCTCTGCTGGACAGAGATACAGGGAACTAATGGCTCTGCTGGTCTGAGGCACAGGGAACTAATCCAAGGGAGTGGCGAAAGCCAACACATTCTGGCTAGGCTTATAGATGCCCTCGGGCAGATAGCCTAGTACTCACCTATGAACCTATGAACCTAATGATATTAGTAACACTAGTAAGATTGGGAAGATTAACTATTATTGATTTCAGATGGCAATGAAAATATATACAATTATAGCATTTTTTGCCTATGTTAGCTGTAAAGAAAGGGAAAACTTATTTTAGCAATTATTGGACTATGTAGCAAATATTCATTAAACCATTCATTTAAAACATCTAACAAGTATTCTTTTTTATCATATTATTATTATTATCATATTATTATTATTATTAGTATTATTTTTTATCATAATAGGGAATTTTAATTGTGATTTAAGAGGCAAAAAGAAAGGAAAGATTATAGGAAAAATGGTTGAAGTTATGAAATGTGATAGACTGGTTATATTGGATAGAACATTTTGGACGTATACAAGATGTATTCTTAAATCAGAAATTGATTTTTTAATATCTAAAGGACAAAGGATAGCAGAAGTGGAATGAGTTGTAACAGGATCTAGAGATCATTTAGCAATGTGGATGGAGATAAATGAAAATAACATAAAAATAGGAAAATGAACAAAAAGAATAAATGAAAAGAGAAAAGAAGAAATCATACAGTTATGGAGAGATCATGTTACTATGAGAGCATTTAATGTTAATTGGTCAGAATGGTTGAGTACATTTAAAAATATAAGAAAAGTTTTAAAATGGCAGAGGGAATTTGGAAGGATAGAGAAATATAAGTAGATATATATATAGAAATGCTTTTGGAAAGCAAGAAAAGAATGAGAGTGTTATGATAAAGAGAGAATTATATATAAGAAATTGTGAACTAAATATGTGTTATACAAATAAAAATATTTTTTACAAAAAAAAAAGAAGTTTCAACATGTTAGAGTAAGATTGTGAAATAAGACAGCAGTGTAATGAGAGCAATAAAAAATAAAGGCAAGATAGTATGAAAACAAGCACAGACTATGGAAACCATAGTTCATTATGTGGAAGAAATGTTTATTGTAATAAAATATGGAAAGTAAAATTTTCAAATCAAGTAAACAAATTAAGAAATGATTATTATATATGAATTAGATAAAATCCTTAGACAAGCAAATGTACATTTTATAGCAGGTCCACGTGGAATAGGATATGAACTGTTGAAAAAATTAATGGAATGGCAAAAAGAATACTTGTTAGATGTTTTAAATGAATGGTTTAATGAATTTTTTACGATGTGGAATTGTGTAGTGGAATATTAAGATTTATTTTGAAAACAGGCGAAAAAGAAGATATAAAGAACTGCAAACCAGCGATATCGAATTCAGATTGTAAGAATTTGATGAATATTATTCAGCAAAGATTGGAAAAGAGTAAATATAATGGAATAAAATGTATATGGTATGAATGGAAAGGGATGTCAGGAATTGTTAATGATAGTAAGAGAAATTGTGGAAGATACTTAAAATAGAAGAGGTGATGTAAAACTTATGGTAGGTGATAAAACATTTGATTCAACAGAGCATAAGATGTTATGGGAATTAATGAAGACATATAATTCTAGTGGTAAGATCAAAAAAGTTTGTATGACAGCATATAGTAATAAGATAATGCCCAGGATTCACAAAGCCTCCGTGTAAGAGTTATAACTCTTACACGGAGGCTGCAGTTAAACAGAGTGATGTCAGCATGCTTTGCATATTCATGAGAGCATGCTGAATCACACCTAAGTCTAACACGGTCCGTGTAAGACAGTAGGGGGCGTGTCCGTAGGCCGAGCCCTGCAAGCGGACACGCCCCCAGAAGTGTAAAAGTGCCCAAAGTAAACACCCACAACAGAGTCCACGGAAATGTGAATAAACACAACACAACACATGCCCCCACAGACTATGAACATAAAATATATATAAATGAACATGTTATATATTTTTTTTAAATTGTAAAGATGTTTAACCGTGAGTGCGCTCATTTGCGCGGGCATGCCCGTAGCGCAGCTACAGTTAGCAGTCAGTGGGAAAGCATATAAGAACTAAATATGCAAAATAAGCCAGGAAGAAATAGCATAGCGGTAGAGATGTTGGCTGAAGAGCAGGCTTTCATGGTTCGAGCCCCCACAACACCAATTTTTTTTTTTTTTTTGCAAAATAAGCAGGAAACAAGTCCCTGACAAATATGTACACATAAAACCACAACTTATGTAAAATGTAATGAAATAGCCCATTTATATTGAAGACATGTAAGGTAACAAAAGAAGAAAAAATGCCAGATGTGCCCATAGCTGAGCTACAGTTTAACAGAGTGAGTGCATGTGCCCGTAGATGAGCAGTGGTTTAACTGGTGCAAAATGAGTGCCCGTAGCTGAGCAGTGGTTTAACACTCTAAATCTATGTGCCCCTAACTGAGCTGAGCGTAATATGCATGCCAATAGCCAAATGAGGCTTAAAGCAGCGTACCCCGTTTGCACGGAGCTGTGCACCACGCAAACAAGCTAACCGACTAGCAACGTTGAGCAAGCCGTATCAAAACTGCCTTTACAAAGACACACCCCTCAGCATGTCTAGACAGTCATGAAAAATAAAAAAGCAGTGGCCAGGTTCGAACCCAGGATACTATACATCATAGTCAAGGTACAGAACCACTAAGTCATGACAGCAGTACCTGTAAATGCAATATTAGCTAATATATAGGAATGAATACAAACTAGAGCATGACAATGTAGGTTTACTGAAGTTGATACAATTCCAAAATGGCCAATCACAGATATGTGCAGTAAAAATGGACTATATAAGCCCCATAGGCGGGAATACACAGCATAAACGATTGTAGAACTGACCTGCAGGCAGAATGACAGGAGTAGGAGAGGATAGTCGCTTTTGAGCACAGAGGTGGGGTGTTGAGGAATCCAGGTACATGGTCTGGCTCCTAGTCCATAATCATGAGGCCCAACTCATGCAGGGCCAGGTCCTCTGGGGAGCATACAGGGCTGAGGCGTGGGACCGGTTGGCTCATGATCTCACCAGTGCCACAGGGATTCCAAGGACTGGTGAGCAGGTCCGTCACCACCATGCAGACCTGAAGAGACGCAAGCAGGACCAACTGAACCTTTGGATCCAGGAGGCCCGGCAAACACCCAACGCCCCACTACTGAGTAAGTAACATTTAATTATGTATGTAAGAAATTAAACTAGCTGATATTATGGAGATGTGTATTCCAATATTACTTCATTTATATTACAGCTGCAGGTGTCCGTTCTGCGAACCACAGAGCCTATGGCGATAGGCTGGTGCGGTTGCGCCACCAGGCAGGTCAGTAATCCACTACCAGTAACTGTAAAGAAATATAAAAGTATGACAGTCAGCAAAAGAGTGCAGTGTAGTCAGTAAGGAATAACATCTGCAAGTAACAGTGTGAAAGTGTATGCAAGTATTGCTTGATTACAAAAGTGTGTTTCAGCCTGTAAGTTTAACCTAAACATGAAACTGTCCGACATATATTCTGAAATAAAAATGCCCTGCCTGTAAGAAAATAGTACACAACCTGCAGCAGGCTGAAAAGTATAGCTGCAGAAGATGATGAAATCACATGTGTGAAATATATCCCTGTGGAAATACTGAAACATGACAGAAGTGAAACTGCTGGAAAGGATTGTAATAACTACTGTTAAAACATGTCAATAAAGCCTAGAAGTACCATCCTGAATAGTAAAATGAAAGCAAGTGAGAGAGTGTGAGAAAGTGTAATGAATCCAGCAATACAGTAGTAATAACCCCTGAATAAAGTATACTGCATTCAAGACAGAATGAAATGCATGTGAGATTCAAAACCAAACAGCAAAATCTGTTCAAAGTGTTGCTGCATCTGGAATGTGTATCCCAAAATCAGGATATGTTGCTCTCAGTCTGCAATATGCAGATAGGATGTTTGTCTGATATACCAAACATCCACACTTGTCTACAGCTATATAAAGCAAATGTAGCAGGATGATGTAGCTGAACAAAGCTAGATATGAATGTGTATGAAGAACCATAAAATGTATATTGATGTTGCAGTAACAGTCCTATCACCAAGTTGAAATAGTTATCATATAGGAAACTGTAGTTAGAACAGTAGTGTGTATATAACTGTAGCTATTAGAAATGTACAGCATATGTATTGTTATTCGAAGGTGTTAATATTACTTTCTTCACCCCACCCTATAACCACATATAACCCATTCCACGTGAAAATGGTATGTGCAATCACAATTCACACCCCTGGACATTTGTCCTGTTGGGTCATATATATTTGCATGTCTGTTGATGCATCTGCCCTGTTCATACATCCACACCTGATGGCCTGTTGCCATCAATTAACCCTGCATGTTGTTGGACTGTGTATTTCTGTTCAAATTATGCATGTGTTATGCACGCTGTTCAATTGTGTGAATATCTGGGTGTTTGGTTAATGGGAATACTAATGCATGCTGTTACAACTAATTGTGAATGGTATTATATGTCACTAACCCAAACTGTCATGACATAATGCAAAACATAGTATGACAGGGAAGGCGGGTTCCAGTGGACCCACCTCTCCCACCTCAGCTGGCGAGTGCACCTGGCACTAGTGCCGAGTCCGGACCCTCCTCCGGTGGCCCTATGCCACCTGTGGGTGGAAGCACTGCAGGGGATGGGGCTCGCCCCCCCTCTGCAAGTGTGGCCGGAGGAGAACCACCACTCACCCTCCGTAGTGTCCAGACTGTGGTGCGTAGGGAGATTTGGGACTCTGTTCTCGAGCCCCTACGCCAGCTCGAGGCATGGGTGGTGCAACTAACGGGCATGCCTGTTGCCCCGCCTACACAGCCCCCAGCACAGCCCCGTCCTGGGCAGTGAAGGAACAGTGGCAACTGCCTATGGGTGGGGATATCCAAACCTCCATCCACGTCAATTGCGTAACCCCCCCACACATGTCATACACCGCCCCTGTATGCGTCTTGTTTGTCTTGTCTGTTTACCTACCCAATCTACCTCCCCAGCTGTACCGACTTCCTTTACCTGACATACCACTCTCACCTGAAAAAAAAAAAAAAAGGGCACTCTGTACCCACAAAAAAATTACGCCCCATACATAGCTGCCCATTCCGCACACATGGCTACTGGACATGGAACCTATCAATCACAATTGGCTGTACAACAAGTATTATTGTTGTCCTGACACCTCTCTCAGGGATGGAAGGTTTCAAATGTCACACCAAATTACATACATATGCACAGCTGTTGCTGATGAAGAAATGGGCAGCTATGGGCCTTACCTACATCCCTCCTGCACATCCCAAGCTTGTTTCCCTACTGTCTTACCCTCTTTGTGACGCCTTTTTCACCACTTTCCTGTCTCCCCATTTTCTTTTCTTTCAAAGAAAATAGCGTGGGTGTGCGCAAGAGTAAGCACGTTTAATCGGTTGTAAGCGGGTGTGCGCAGAGCTAACCGCCAGTGCGCATGCGTGAGCTCTGCGTAAACCAGCGCTAACCCAGTTACAACTGCTTAAAAGTGCTTTAGTCACTTTGATTGACAGGTCCTGTACTCAGTTCAAAAGCAAAATAAAATCCCACTGTGAGTCCCGAACCCAGGACCTTGGAAACAGTAGTCTGCATGACTTACCACTAAGCCATGACTTTTATACAAGAGCATTGTGCTAAAATAAATATATCATGTAATAGTAGGAATGAATGTAAAGGGAATATAGATGAGTAGTACACAAAGCATGCCATTTAGAATTACTATAAAAACTAGTGGATTTCCATAATAGTAGTGTGTGAACAGAAACAGCCATGCTAGTTGGAAGCTAGTAGGTAATAATGTCACTATAGCACCCTACAAGCCACACACATACTCACAGCAGGATAAGCACTGCCCATACCCCACAACCTCTTACAGGAACACATCTGGACCAAGTAATAAAATATGTGGAGCAAAGGCCCAAAACCAGGGACACATTACAAATAATGTTACAACAAACGCAGACAGTTCAGAGAGCAACAGGGTCTGCACTTTGTGGGATGTTTGGAAGGGTATGCAGTCTGAAACTTGAATGTTTGTCACCATATTCTGACTTGGGCCCAGAGTGACTTGCCAGAAAAAGGTGTGCATGAGATATTGACCAAAATATGAGGCAGAAATGTGGACAACCTGCAAATATCTGTACACATGACGGGTCTGACACCACCATATTTGAATAGTTAAGAGCCTAGACATAGCAACAGTGAATGACTTACAGGGATGCCCCACAGACCCCATGTGAAATGTACAAACAGTAGGCAGAAAGGTGTAACACATGCAATGGTAACTATGGAGACCTGAAAGTATTCATCACTTGCATGGCAGAAAAAGTGTAGTAATACATATGCTCATGCTAACCCACAGTCACAACTGCAGCATACCAGACATTTTAATGGGTGTACCCCACTATGTACCATTCCATGAGGCACATAACAGATGAACCTGAAAGTCTCTGGGGCCTGCTCAGCAGCATACTCAAATACCCTAATAGATGTCAAGACCCACACCATGGCCAGACCACACTGCATGCTGTAACACCCTAGCAGATATAGCAAGCATTCCAAGGTGTGAATGTACATGGAAAATAGGAAAGCTACAGCAGCACACTACAGTCAGGACACCTAGCAGGCATACAAGTAGTGACTGTAAAGGGCAACTATTGAAGCCTTAGCAACAAAGTGCAAGCAAAAGTGAAAGGAAAGCACACACACACACATTAACAGTAGTAGTAGTTGTAGGTGTCAGTGTACATACACAGTTAGTACAGGAAACTGGAGAAATGAATGGAGGAATGTTAATCTACAACACACCTGTAAATATGAGAGAGATACCGACCTTTACACTCACAGAACATTGTCCACAGCATAACAGCATGGTCCCTGCCCTTACAATTTGAAAGGGCTACGCCTATCTCACATACCTTTTTATAGCACTGTTCTGAAATCACAGTGAGAACTGCAATCAGTACACAACTGGCTGCATGCAATTAGCAAATGCTGGCTAACAATTGATGCAGAGGCCTTCACATGGGCATATGCAGATACCTACAAAAGTATGCTGTACTCCCAGTCCACACATGCAATACTTTCATTGCACCCTGAGAAGGACGTGAGAGACAGGCAGAGAGAGAGAGAGAGAGAGAGAGAGAGAGACAGAGACAGAGACAGAGACAGTGAAAACTGCAATTAAGCAGACACAAACAAATTGTTCAGCAAACGCTACCTGAAAGCTGACAACTGGGAAGTGGAGCAGCAGGACAGAGAACCAGACAGCAACACAAGCAGCTGTGACAAACACAGGTAATGTAAAGTAATACTATAAAGGTTTACATACTGTGAACCCTCCATATGTGTCATTGGTCTGTATCCATATGTATATGAAGATGTGTAAAGGGCAGGGGACATACAGCAACTATCAGTGAAGGCTGTACATACATTTGTATGTGAGAGCATCTATGTGCACATATCAATGTTGGTTGATTGTAGGTTGTAGTGCCATGTACAAAGTAGGTTTCACAGTTATGTATGTTTAGCAGTATATTAGTGTGTGTATACAGTATGGTACACAAATATGTTGATATACCTGTCTAACATATGGATACGTATGTATGTCAACATATGCATGTGTGTGTATATATATCTATATATATATATATACATATATATATATATATATATATATATATATATATATATATATATATGATATGCATATATGTATACATACATAGAGAGAGAGATGTAGGAATACATAGACGGATGTAGATAGAATATTGTGCAAACATATCTATGTAATGCACACATACAGATATAGATATATGTAGATACATATACATAGACAGACTGATCTGACTACCTACAGGTATGACTATATATGACGACCTGGAACACAGCCTGTCCCACCCCCTCTGTCACTCACAACCCCTCTGTGTCCCCCCCTCCACATCTATAGCAATATATGTACAGCAATATATATATATATGTGTATATGTATACGGACATATATATATATATAAATATATATATATATATATATATATATATATATATATATATATATATATATATATATATATATAAAAATACATATAGATATATCTATATACACATATATATATATATATATAGGAAGAGAGAGAGAGAGAGATGTATATAAATTCTGAGTGAGGCACATGTGTACAGATGTATTGCAACAGGTGCCTGGTGAAAAAGGCATGGAGTGAACACCAGTGTCAAAACCGGAGTACCATACCACATTCCAGATCACCTACACCAGTAACCACCAGATATGTGATTGGCTGCCCACCACTGGATGTGTCAGGGGTGAACAGGGTCATAAATGTGTACAATAGTGGCCCCAATGATATTCACAGTGGCACACTATCCCTGGAATACCTGCACATGGTATGTGTCAGTGGACATGGTGTGTCAGCTATGGACATGTAGGTCGGTGTACCCCTCCACACCACATAATGGATGCCATGGTATGGACCTCACATGACAGCTACAGATATGGAGAAGGACACAGTGACATGTACAACACTGTGACAATGCACTCAAACACATTACCAATGCACAGTGACTGACAACACCACAGAGTACACATATGCTACCCACATAGAGGTTACCACTCCCGGATTTACATATGTAAGTCACACCCATGACAGATGTCCAACAACCATAGTAACACCTCACACCATCCACAACCTAAATGTCTGCTGTGTGTCGTCCATGCCACTGCAATAGAGTGCACACGTGGAAGTAAGAGTTCCTACCCACAGATAAGACATACCCTGCAATAAACCACACAGTGTTAAGAAGCAAGACTCCCCATGAGTACATGTCACACATACCCCTGCTGAATGTTAGTCAGATAGGTAATATGCCATATGAGTCACCCTGTGTAACTGTGTGACAGCAGCAGGTACCATCACACCACATGTGTCACAATGGTCAGGGTAGCAGAACAGTACGCTGCTGTAGTCCCAGGGGCAATAGCATATTGTATAGTATTGTATTGTAATGTAATGTATTGTGTTGTATTGTATTGGTATGTTGAGGTGCCTCCTTCGTGGAGTGGAACCACTGCTGCTGTGCGCCAGTGTACAGGTACATATCCTGTAGTCAGGCTAGTGTTACATAGCACTTCTATATGTGTGTTTAGCTCCTGTCAGAGTTTATGTAGCATGCAACTGGGGATACCATCAGGTCCCATTCATGTTGTGTATTCTGCTGTCCTGAGGGTGGCTCTCACCTGGACATCTGTGATGACAGGGAGGTTACAGTCAGCTGGGATAACTATGTTTTATTTTAGGGGAGAGGGCGGGGTGACACCTGCACTGAACCTGTCTGCCACAATGTTGTCGATATCTGTGGTGTCAGTGAAATATTTGTTGTTGTGTACTAACTATGGGCATAGAGGATGGATTGTGACCAGGTTGCTAACATAACTGAAGAAGGCCTTCTGGTTATCTGTAGTGTCCCTCTTGATTTCCTTCTCAAAGTTGCCCATGGATTTTGTATGATGGAAAATAGATCCTTACTAGTGCTGCTCAGACATGCCCTCCTTTTATGGAATTATGCTCTGTCTTGCAGTAGCTTCCATCTTCTGTAATACAATCTGTCTATGGCTGGGGTCCACCAGACAGGATGCTGTCCCTTTGTGGAGAGTGTCTTGGTAATATATGGGATTGCATGATCCATGCATTCTCGGAGATGTCTGTAGAAAGCAATTGTGTAGGGGTCAGCATTGTGGGTTGTATCTGCCACTGGCCCAGTGGGCTGAAAGGATACCATGTCACTGTTACAAAGTGTAAAGTTTGTATCTGTAATGTTATGCACTATAGTCGTTTGTGCTGGTGGTGGAGGTGGGATATGTATATCCAGGGCAATCAGTGTGTGGTCAGCTCACAGTAGTTGATGATGTAGGCCATACAGTACCTAGATACAAACCCCCAGAGTGAGGAGGTGCTCTTGACCTGAATCAGTGTTCTGACTGCTGGGGTTTGGTAGTATGTCGTATGGAGTGTGCCAGGTACTGTTGCACAGTTGCTGGCTGAGCACTGATACCTGGCCATCTACATGGGTATCCACCAATAGACAGACAGATGCTACATATGTGAGATATGTTGTATCATAACAGTCGAGTAGTATGTGTGCCAAATTCTGCTGACATATATTGCTGATACCAGGTTATTTTCTTTCTCAGGTACATGGCCCACCCGCGGAATCCCACCAACTCCACAGCTGAGGATGAGGAGATACACCAGAGCCTGGTGCGGGATTATGCAATACTCTTTTCCCGCACCAGCCAGAATCAGCAGGAGAGGGCTGCACTGTGGCTAGACCTTGTCCGTCGGGTAAATGACATAGGCACGCATAATAGGACATATGAGCAGGTACGACATCACTGCAGTGATTTAATCAGACATGTCCATCAGCGTGCATCGGATATCCACAGGCAACAGGTCGCCACAGGTGGTGGGGTGGCTACACATCCCCCACTCACCAGACTGGAGGGACTACTCATGAGTGTAGTGGCTCCAGTCCGCCAGCAGCAACAACAGCAGCAGACATGCATTATGATGGAGGCTGGAGCCACGCAGCAGCAAGACAGTGAACGTGCAGGTAATGTGCCATATTTATAGTTGACTGTTGTGTACACTGGTAGTTAATGCATGTGTGAGGTGTGTCCTTGGTTTGTAGCTGTCACCATAGTATTTAATGTGCAAGTGTGATATCCTCAATATTAGCAGCTGACCTGTGAAAGGCGACTGTTGTACTACTGACCTGTATCATACTCAGTAACAATGGCACAGTTGTGCCCACTGACATTAGTTTCTTCACGTCTGCAGGACCCTCTGGTATAACAGCAATGCAGCCTATCCATGCTGGTGAGTGTGTATTAACAATTCCTGTAATAGTGTTGATAGTAATAGTACTATTTGGCTCACTTAGTAGTGCTCTTTGTATGCGTGTAGGTGTGTCTGTGTCTATGTGTTGATATCACGCATACTGAGTGCTGTACAATTGTGTGAAACTGTGTGCATGTGTGCATGTGTGTATGTGTGCATGTGTACATGTGTGCATGTGTGCACCTGTGCATGTATGCATGTGTGCACCTGTGCATGTGTGCATGTGTGCACGTGTGCATGTGTGCACCTGTGCATGTGTGCACAAGTGCATGTGTGCATGTGTGCACCTGTGCATGTGTGCACGTGTGCACGTGTGCATGTGTGCATGTGCATGCACATGTGCACATGTGCACATGTGCATGTATGCACCTGTGCATGTGTGCACGTGTGGATGTGTGCATGTGTGCATGTGTGCACCTGTGCATGTGTGCATGTGTGCATGTGTGCAGCTGTGCATGTGTGCACCTGTGCATGTGTGCACGTGTGCATGTGTGCATGTGCATGTGTGCACCTGTGCATGTGTGCACGTGTGCATGTGTGCACGTGTGCATGTGTGCATGTGTGCATGTGTGCACCTGTGCATGTGTGCATGTGTGCATGTGTGCATCACTGGTAATGTGTAGACATTGTAAACTGTGTTTCCTGTTTCCCTCCCACAGGTTCTGTTGCTGCTCTGGTGTCATGTAGCAGGCAACCTGAATCAGGTGCCGTGGGTACTGATAATGATGACATCTGTGTAATGGCACAGGAAAGTATGCCAGGGTCCGCCATTGGTCAGCCGATTGACAGTACACAGCTGTCGACCCCATCAATGCGCACAGTTATCCTGCCAATACACCCTTTGTCACCAATGTCCCTAGGTGATGGACAGCATACAGTGGGCATTGACCAGGGTAATGTGGCATCTGTGGCACATGCCTCCCCACACAGCAGCCATGGGCATGGCCCAGAGATGGTACCACACAGACAGATGTCCAGGGGTTCTCGTGGGAGCATCCGTGGGCATACTGCCCCTGTCAGACGTGCCCACAGAGGTCTTACAACCTCAGCTATGTTTCGGGCTGTCATGCAGGCACAGTCACGTATGGAATGGTACACCAGACAGGGTCTGAGGGAGCTGACAGCATGTTGCACAGCCATGACTGACAGTATGCATGACATTGCGGCTGCCATCTGTGATTTCACCGATGTCATAGACAGACGTTGTGGAGACATATTAGACTGGTTCCACAACTACATGTCCATGGGCCAGGGTGATGGTGGGCGGTTGAGGCATCGACGTGGCCGTATGCCAGCAACAGTAGCAGCTGGCAGTCGTCGCGGACGACAACAGGGCCGCGGCCGCCCCCGTAGTGTCAGCAGCAGCCCCAGCAATGCTGGGTCTGTGCTGTCATCAGACCGCCCCAGGAGACCATGTGCACGTGGCTCTGGCCAGGCCCGACAGGGATCTGTGTCCAGTCAATGAACACCTGCTTCTGATGACAGTACCCAGTCTGTGTTGGCACTGGATATGGTCCATAGCACCCCTGCAAGGCACAGGTACCATGTCCGTGGCCAGAGACACTGATCTGTATGACCTGGCAGGTACAGTCTGTGGCTGTCCACAAACACCAGTATATGGCAGCCATGAGGTGGAACTGTGTGCATCCATGCACACATGCGAATTGACAACACCTAGGGCTACCGCATACATGCACACACTGCATCAACATTGCCCCACCTTCTACTGCTGTCCCTCACCAACACACACACACATACATGTCAATTGGTGGTATCGGTGGCTGACTCAGGCATACCAAGTTCACACCCTGTGCATATGATGAAACTGTGCCACCTCCTGCAATCTGTAACAACTGTGCAGGTACAGTTTAACATGTTGCTGATGCACAGGGTAACCACATAGATGTGTAGTAATAGTATCATGTTGTTAACAGTACTGTGTGCTGAATTAATTGTGGGTATATCACAGCATGCCTGATGCAGTAAGTGTGTGATTGTCATGTCCTGTTGTCTACACCCATCGTAAGTACCATAGTGTATCATCTGCACATGTTGGCATACTGGTGGTAATGATGTCAACAGAAGGCTACATACATAAGTAGCACAGGGGATAAGGTAATGAATGTAGTAATACACAATGATGGACATGTAAATTGCATGTGGCATGTTTCCCACACTGGACTCTGCAATGCAGATGTTTGAGGATGTTGATATGTGTGCAGTACTACACGACTGGTACAGGACACACAGGAGCACTCTAGCACTGCATGCTCACATCTCATACCATGCTAGACAGCCCCAACACACATAACTAACTGTCACAGGAGGGAGAGTCCCCATATATGTCAGGGATACTGTGGTGGCAGGCCAGGTAGCATACATCCTATTAAGTATAGAACCACTGAGTGAAGGCTCAGTGTCTGTTATTTGACATGTGTATTACTGCAGGTATGAGCACATGGGTTTCCATCCAGTTATTGTACATCCTGACAGTACATGGTCTGTACACTTGTGTGCACTGAGACTGGACCCTAGCCATCTGACCCATGTATTTCCATGTACATGTGCATAGTGCCTGCATATTTGCAGTGTTACCTACTGGAACTGGTACAGCTTGTTTGTTGTACAATGGACTACATGCAGCCCTGTTTACTGTAGCTTTGTTTGCATGCATGTTTGCTTGCAATTACCCTGGAATACTGATCACACTTGCAATGCATAGTTATAGAGCTTCTCTGGACTCCTAGTGCCATCTGCATAGCTTACTATATGTATGTCCATGTCCCACTTGACAGGATGTCACTGTTTGTCCTGTTCACATGTACATTGCCTGTGACACAGTGCATATGACTTATCTGGCATGTGTCCACGTGAGCAGTCATATATGTTACTGCTAACTAATCACAGGCACTACACCTTCACATATTCATCTTCTGTTGAACTACCTGCTTCGCTAGGGATGGCCTGCACCTGTCACCCCTGGGCTTTCAGATATTGGCAAAGGCTCTTGCTACCCCATAGTGCCTATGTTAGGCAAGGCTCAAATGACAAACCCACCTTCATAGGTATCACAAGGGATAAGAAACTAAGAGTAATGCTACCCAATGCCAGAAGTCTAAACCTCCAGATGCATGCACCCAAAACACTCCTTGGCATGGAGAACATTGATATCTGTGCAGTAACAGATGCCTGGTTCAGGGCTACTGAGAGCACACCAGCACTACCAGGTTTAACCTGGTTGATTTCTTTGAAACAGTCACCAAGGCCATTGACGAGGGGAAGGTGGTTCACACAGCCTACCTGGACCTTGCAAAAGCCTTCACAACAATACCCCACTTGGGCATTCTAGAGAAGCTCACCAGCTTAAATATAAGCCCCTATGTCACTAGATGGATTGCACAGTGGCTCAAGGACAGAACCCACATGTTAGCATTGCTGGAGCCATGCCAGACTCCAAACCAGTTACGAGTTGTGTCCCACAAGGCTCAGTCCTGGGACCTCTCTTGTTTGGCATATATTTATTGGAGGTACAGGCCAACATGGATGGACTGTGGCTGACCAAATATGCAGATGACTGCGAACTGGCCACCATAATTGACTCTCCAGCCGACACAAGAATCTTCCAAAGGGGCATCATAGAAACAGACAACTTGTGCCAGAACCATGGCCTTCAGCTGAACAGTGTTAAGAAAGGGGAATGTGCATCCTGTAGTCTGTTCACCTAGTTGCCAAAAGGGACATTGTCCTCACACACACTAACCCCCCTCAGCCAAAAACACACACTTGCCAATTGCAGAATTCAAACCACTATCTGACTATGTTAAGACACTCAAAACAGACACATTAGCAGAGTGTGCTATTCGCAATACTGGGAAGTTTTTCTTCTCTTGCTGTACTTATAGGGTGCTGACATCATCAGTGTTTAGAAAGAGAAATGTGCATCCTGTAGTCTGTTCTCCTAGTTGCCAAAAGGGACATTTTTCTCACACACACAATTGCACACACACTAACCCCACTCAGACAAACACACTTGCTATTTGCAGGATTCAAACCCCTACCTAACTATACTATGACATTTGAGATGGATGCATTAGCAGAGCATGCTATTCGCATTAGTTGGAGGTTTCCCTTCTCTTGCTGTACTTATAGGGTGCTGACATCATCAGTGTTTAGAAAGGGAAATGTGCATCCTGTAGTCTGTTCACCTAGTTGCCAAAAGGGACATTGTCCTCACACACACTAACCCCCCTCAGCCAAAAACACACACTTGCCATTTGCAGGATTCAAATCCCTATCTGACAATGTTATGACACTCGAGATGGACACATTGGCAGAGTGTGCTATTTGCATTATTGGGAGGTTTATTTTCTCTTGCTGTACTTATAGGGTGCTGACATCATCAGTGTTTAGAAAGGGGAATGTGCATCCTGTAGTCTGTTCTCCTAGTTGCCAAAAGGGAAATTTCCCTCACACACACTAACCCCCCTCAGACAAACACACACACTTGCCATTCGCAGGATTCAAACCCCTACCTGCTTATGTTATGACAGTTGAGACAGATGCATTAGCAGAGTACGCTATTCACATTACTGGGAGGTTTCTCTTCTCCTGCTGTACTTATAGAGTGCTGACATCATCATTGTTTAGAAAGGGAAATGTGCATCCTGTAGTCTGTTCTCCTAGTTGCCAAAAGGGACATTTCTCTCCCACAGACTTACACACACACACCAACCCCACTCACACTGAGCATTTGCAGGATTCAAACCCCTACCTAACTATGTTATGACACTTGTGATGGACACATTAGCCAAGCGCGCTATTCACATTACTGGGAAGTTGCTTTTCTCCTGCTGTACTTATAGGGTGCTGACATCATCGGTGTTTAGAAAGGGGAATGTGCATCCTGTGGGGAGGCAGACACTAAGCACACTCTGGCTAAGCTGTCATTCCCTAGGGCAAACAGCCTAGTGTTGACCTCTACACCCATATGTTTAATTGTCAAATGCACATTATTTGTTGCTGATAGACTGTTTGCACATCTTTATTGCCATAGCATTCCCTGTTTGTATGAACAACTTGTGCATCTGTGGAAGATGTTTTCATATGGGAGGGATCCACTATATCACGTATGTCTCTGTAGTCATTTAACTGTGTGCACTGGGCAGACTGCTGTAATGTGGTTGGTTCCTGGAATAACACATAAAAATACCAGATATGTGTGTCCAACTGCTAAACTGAGATTTGGCCTAAGTGTGTGAGCATGCCCAGTTCAGCCTTCCCATGGCATGTTGTCTGACATATGTCTCATTTATCAAAGTGTGTGAGCATGCCCAGTGTGAGCATTCCATATTTTGGACTCTGCAGCCCACCACATTTGTGGATGAGTGTGAACTTCAACAAATATCACCCGTTTATGGTTGTGTGTTGTGTGTCATGTTGTGTAGTTACTGTACAACTGCTTTGTGTGTGAACACAACAGGATTATACTGTGCCTGCAGTGTTTGCATGGGATACTTTGCATACAGTTGTCAACATCCTTTCACACTGACCTAACACTGTAGTACTGTATAGTGTACTGGTAGTACTTTGACTGTGGTGGACAGTATCCTGGGCTTTAGTGCTATCACTGCTTTACATTTCGATAGTGGGCACAACAGCCTGGTTAGGGGCCAGTTGTGTACATCTGACCATGTTGCATTCTGTTCAGATATGAACTACTTAAACCAGGCTTGTCCAACATTGGTAGTGTATTCCACAACATAGGTGTACATTTGCAAACACTAGCGATGTGCCCTAGTCCATGTCTAATGCTAGTTGGAGAGTGTGTTTGTCCTTCAACACACATTGTAAGTGGAGTTTGCCATGACATATGTCATGGTTAGTATACTGTGCCTCTGTCTACCTGTGACATGACAGTGATACCCAGGATAAAGCTACCATCTCCCATCCACTCATCAAGATTCCTATTGAGGAAGATTGATAAGTGACACTATGGGTAGCCTGTACTGGGGGTTCACTCATGGGTGGGGGTGGCTTCTGTGTTATGGATCATGCAGTACAGCTTGTCCTATGTAAGTCAGTGCTGGGGTTCAGGTCTCTCATATGCATAGCTCACTGCCATTCAGATTGTACAAGGTGCAGCATGTTTATTGATACTAGAAACACAGGCAACACATGGCATCTGTGCAAGCTCTTTGATACTCCTGGTGAGGTACTGTTGGGGACTTTACGGTTGATGGAGGTGTCTGCTGAGGTACATCCCACAGGGGCTATTGTAGTCAACTGTACCGCTGATGAAGGATGACTGCAGAGCCACAATGACCTCCCCTTATCTAGATCTGACAACCTTCATGATTAGGTGGGTATATGGTATGTTTCTGTAAACACTACAACACATGTTTGTCCAATGCAGGATATCTATCACCTTGTGTCCCCAGGTCTCTCATTACATGTTAACTACATAATGGGTTAGAACACCTATGTGGTAATTGGTGGGCACTTACTGTATATCCACGGGGGTTGACTATACACATTTCTGCAATTAGCTTGCTGACATGGCTATGGCACCAGTTGTCTGTTTCTATGTGGCCCTTTTGTGGGATGCTTGTGTCAGCTGGTGGATCATATGTGGTGAGCAGTTTGTAGTCCTCTGCAAACATGTTCGGACACATTCCTTCCATGTTTGCCTGTACCTATGGGACATATATACCAGACGAGGGAGATCCCAGGACCAAGCCTTGTGGGATGCCAGTTATATCTGGTTTGTAGTCTGACATGGCTGCAGCATGTCTGACCATGTCTGTTCTGTCCTTGGTCTGGTTTGCAACCCCTCTACTGACATGGGGGTTTATATTTAAGCTGGTGAGCTTATCTGTAATGAACACATAGGGTATTGTATAGAAGCCTTTTCAAGGTCCAGCTGCACTGTGTGGACCACATTGCCCTCATCAATGACCTTAATGACTGTTTCAATTGAGTCAAACATGTTTAGGGGCAGGATCTGCACTTAAGAAAGCCACACTGGGTAGGGTCCGGTGTCAGTAGGTCCCCAATATCTTTATGTCTGTGGTACATGCTGATCCTTTCCATAGCTGTGCAGACCGAGCTTCTCAGGATTCTTGGGTAGTAGTTTTCAGTATCCATTCAGGCAACACCTTTGTTGAGAAGGACCACTGTTGTACACTGCTCTTTGGGTACATATTCTGTGGTAAGGCTGACATTGAGCAGTAGTGTGGTTTGGCATTCCATTCATCTTGGAGTCCATGTTGCACTAAGCCCAGGACACCATCTCATACCATTGCTGCTGTGTGTTTTGCTTTGTAGATGTTGGCTGTTACCTCAGCATCTGCAATGTCAGGGGGCCAGCAGTCTGCTGGGATAGATATTCTGCATTCGGTGGGGGGGGGTTGCACTGCACCTGTCAGGATGTATGTTGGCAATATGTGTGTGTGTTTGTGATATTTGTGTGATTCAGGGCATATCTGTAAATTCCCAACATGGTTCCTACCATCAGTTGTGAAAGCCTTGGGATTATCCTTAGTGTCCTGTACAATTTGTATCTTCATAGGTTCATAGGTTCATACTAGGCTATCCACCCTAGGGCATTTGTTAGCCTAGCCAGAGTGTGTGTGTGTGTGTGGCTTTTGCCTCCCCTTGCTATGTGAATATTATGGCCATTTATGATTTGCTTTGCTGTGCCTCTGTCTGGACATGACACAGTGAAGACCCCCAGTGTAACTCTACAATCATCCATCCACTTGGCAAGATTCCTGTTGAAGAGTGTCAGTGAGGGGCTCTGCCTAACATGGAGTGGGATTCTGGTCCAGGGTGTGGGGAGCCTCTGGATTATGTATCTGTCCCACCAGCACATCCTATTTCATTATTTGTTGAGGTTGACATCTCTCACTCTCACAGTTCCAATGGATTTGAGTTTTCTGGGGTGGAGCATGTCCATTACACCTGTGTTGGGCATGGCCTTCTACAACAGGCATGCAATGCCTCTGTGTAGGTAGTATGTGACTGCATTCAGCTGGGGTGTCTACAGCCAGGCAGCATATGACATATATTTGAGACCCTTTATCCTCTTGGTGAGGTACCTTTGAGGTCTTTCTAACTGCTGCAGGTGTCAGGTAAGGTGCATCCCATATGAGGCATTGTACTAGATTATGGGTGTGATTAGAGAACAGTATAGGGGCACAATGACCTCTGTTGACGTAGATGTGAATCCTTTCCTGATACGGTGTCAAATGTAGACAGTCTTCCTAGCCACATTGGCAATGTGGGTGTCACATAACAGGTTACTGTCCACTTGCGTCCCTAGGTCCCTGGTTACTCCTTCCATACATAATGGTTTACCACCTATGTGGTAATTTGTGGTACCTTGTTTGGTATTTGGTGGGACATTCATACTGTCCAGTGTCTTCAGAACGGCTGGGTGGGGTTCCTGAGTGTGAGAGTGTGGTCTGTAGCATGCTACAGACTGTACAGCAGTCTTGCCTACAGTTAGTTGCACATGGGTGGACTCCAATGCCTTGTGCATTGTCAGTTACCTGGACGTATGAGTGTCTGTGCTGACTATGGATACTCACCCTCCTTTTATGTTTTGTTCCAGGTTTTGGGGCCATGACACATGATACGTGGTATAACCTGGTAGTGCTGGTGTGCTGTCGGGAGGCTTGCAGCAGGTTTCTGTCACTGCACAGACATCGATGTTCTCCATACTGCGGATGGCCTTGGGAGCATGCATATTGGGGTTTACACATCTGGCATTGGTCAGCATTTCCCTTATGTTTCTTTCCACTTATGTTTTCTAGGGTGGTGGGTCAGTCTTTTCAGCCTTGCCTACAAAAGGCTCTATGGAGGTGGCAAAGGCCTTATCCAATATTCAGATGCCCAGGGGTAACAGGTGCAAGCCATCCCAAGAACAGCTGCATGGCTTGTCAAGCATGACATCCCAAGCAGACAGACAATGGATCCCCTTGGAATGACACCAGTAAGTGTGCCACTTGCTATGACTGATCATTCCGTGTTTGTACTGTGGCATTATTCTTGGTAAGGGTAGGATGCTGCAAACGGTGATTGTCATACCAGCCTGGACTACATAATCAGAGAGCTCATCTATGTCTCTTTTCATGTAGTCTAGGGAGGTACATCTCAGGTCATTCACACCAGCATGGACTATGACTGCATCATATTTCTACTTGCTTTGGAGTGACCTGCATACTTCTGTTATGTGGCGTATTGTGGCAGCCTACAGGCAGCTTACTGTACCCTTTCCCTTGTTCAGTCTGGTGTGCAGGACAGCAGTGTGTCTGACTATGGAGTCACCTATTACAACTGTATCAGGCATGTTGTTTCTCCTTCTGGCCTGTGACTGTTTGGCACACCAGCTTTGTGTACTATGTGTTGCATGTGCTATGTTTGGAGGTTGTTTCATTGGGTGTCTGCTTTAGAGGCCTCTGTTGGTGTGCTGTGTTTGTAATTTGTGCCTCTGGGAATGTTTTTCTATGTTTATGTGTTTGGTTTGCAGTTGTGATAGGTCTATGTGGGACTGTGTTTGTTGTGTGTGTGGTTACCTTCTCCTCCTGACTAGTTTTGGGAGTACTGAGTTGAGGGAGCTCAGCCTCCAGTTTGGATAGATGGTTGCATCTCTCACATATATTTGTATTTCTTGGGTGGAGTTGGGGGTTGTTACACTTGGGGCAGGTGTAACATTGCCTCAGAATTCACAGATTCAACTTGTTGTGGCTGGCCTTAGTGAATTGTATGTGTGGACAGATTTTATTGCCATACTACTGATCAGTGATTACTTCATTGTTTATGTTTGCTCTATCATGTAGTAGCTTCCTCATTCTCTTGCATGGTTTGGTTATGGCTGGTGTCCACCATGCCAGATTCCTGCATGTATGGCATTGTGTCTTATTTTAATTTAGGATTGCATAATCCAAGCATTCCTGGCAGTGTTCATGGAATGGCTGTATTACAGGTTCTGAGGTGTGGCCCATATTTTGCACCTGCACAGGACCTTTAATGGATTCCACATCAGTTTGGAGGAGTGCAAATATTGCTTAACACATGTTTTCCACTGTGGTTTTCTGGCCAGGGACTGTGGTCAGGATTTGTATATCCAGTGTGATTACTCTATGGTCTGGTTTTACCAGTGAGCAATACACTTCTCGTCTTGCCATCCAGTACCCATGTTGCTGATTATCACATCCAGTATGCTTACCCCTCTTGTGGGAGTGGTACGTTGTTCCTGGGCCTTTTGCTTTATGGATTCTATGAACTTTTGTCCTACACTGTTGGAGCTAGTATAATGCTCCCAGTCTATGTCTGGGTATTTTCAGTCACCCAATATAATGTGGTTTGGAGGACTTGATATATTCATGTATTCCAGCATAGGCCAGGTGCAGTTCCTGGTGTTGGGACAGTAGTCTGTAGCAGGCTATAAACTGGGGGGCACTTTTAGCCACTGTTACTTGGCCATGGCTAGTCCATGCTGCTTTTTGTTGTGGTACCAACATGGGGGTGTGGTTATCCTTGACAATTCTTGCTAGTCACCCTCCTTTTGCAGCTTGTTCCATGTTTTGAGGCTGTACAGCACAGTATGAGGTGTAACCTGGTAGTGTTAGGGTGCTGTTGTGAGCCTTGGCTCAGTTTTCTGTTACAGCGCAGATATCAACATTCTCCATACTGGGTGAGTTTAGACTGCATGCATCTTGCTGTTTCGACTTATCCCTTATCTTATTCTTATCCCTTCTGATACCTATGGAGATAGGTTTGTGTTTTGAGCCTTACCTATTCAGGGCACACTGTGGGTAACAACAGCCTTTGCCAGTATCCATACGGCCTGCACTGATAGGTGCATGCCAGTCCTAGCAAGTGGTGCATCATGTCATGCTCAGCATGTCATCCAAGACTGGCACATATTGGATCCCCTTTGACTAACTGCGATACTTCAGTCAATTATTGCACTTGATCATCTCATTGTCATGTTGTGGCATGATGCTTGGTGAGGGTAGGATGTTAGTCAGGGTCCTCAGGTGTGCATATAGTACATGGTGTTACATTACTTAACACATAGCATTCATGCCTCAGGTGGTGCTGCAGGGCTGCCTCTGTCGGATGCGCATATTACACTTCCCTGTACATGTTTGAGAGCAGGTTGTGTCATGTTAGACATCCCTGTTACTATATGAGTGAGTCAGAGAGGGGTATCATTCCCAGGGTTCCTACTGAGCCAGTGTATGTGCTATGCGTTGCCTCTTTGCCAAGGCCAGGGCATACTGGGCATGCCTCCTTCTGCCTACTGGGGCAGGCTCAGGTTGTTCCTCCTCTGAGTCACGCTCTGCCTGTGATGGCCTTGGCAATGGTGGGGGGCTGTTTGGCCCGGCCCTATGCTGGTCCTGCTGCAGCTGTTTTCGCAAGATCATATTATGTAGCATAGCACATACCATGACAATTCGGGTACATGTAGTTGGTGTGTACTGTAAGGCTCCACCAGATGTGTCCAGACACCGGAACCATGACTTGAGCAGCCCAAACACACGCTCTATTACATTACGTGTTTGTGCGTGTGCCTCATTATGACGTTCCTGTTCAGGTGTGTGTGTGTTTCTGATGGGTGTCATCAGTCATGGCTCCAGTGCATAACCTGCATCCCCCACTAGGTGTCCATGCGGGATGTCCCCATTGGCAAATGTCTGGTACAGCTGCATCAAATGCCAGATGTGGGAATCATGGTAGCTCCCACGACAGCCAGCACACACATTCATTATTATGCCCTGGGCATCACACACGACCTGGCAGTTGATGGAGGGGAAGCCCTTGTGGTTGATGTATGCCCTACCCCGCTCACCGGCTGGTGCTTTTATGCATATGTGCATGCAGTCTATTGCACCCACTACCTCAGGGTATTCCGCTATTTGCTGGAAGAGACGCATATTGCTGGCCAATACCTCACGGGCATTGGGGAAATATACATGATCACCGACATGTGCTGACATGGCATCCAGGAACTGGTGCAGTACCCTGGAGGCTGATGCCTGTGATATCCCCATCATATCACCAGTTGGTCTCTGGAAGGTACCTGGTGCTAGTATTCTTAGGCCAACACATACCTTGGTTTCCACTGGGATGGGTTCCCCTCTGTTGGTTCTGTGTGTGAGGCGTGGCCTGCACAGCTCCACTATTTGCTGCAGGAGGTCTCTGTCCACTCTATAGTGCTCTACTATCTCCAGCTCATGTAACCCGTGGTAGGTGACCCTGGGCCTGTACACTCTTCTCGTCTCCTCACTGTGGGTTGTCTGGCACCATCTGCATTGTCACCACCCTCAGCAAGTCGCCTATGTCTCATTATGACAGCTATGGCAGCCCCTAACATTTCTGCTCTGAGTTCAGATTTTTCAGTTTTCACTTCTGATAGCTTAACTCCTGTCTTGCAGTGTCTCTTGAGAGAAACATCCTGCACTGCTGTTTGCAGAGTTTTAAGTGCTGGGCTGGGCTACTATTCTGCCTGTGTAATTGCCTGCATCTAATTGTTTTCACCTGCTAGCTCCAGCAGTATTCCCTGCTAACTTCCTACTAAATCTGTTGCTTCCTTTTTCCTTTCTGTTTCCTCAGGGTGGAGCCATGTGTATACCAGCAGAAACACGCTCACAGTGGCTTACACGCACGCACACATGCTTACATGGTTCAGAATCTGCTTATTCGGATTAAAATGCGTGCACGCCCATGCAAACAGTGTTAAACATCTCCCAACACGCTCCCACATGCTCAGTCTGCCTTACATGTGCGCACACTGCCTTACTCGCCCTTCATGGCGCACACACGTGCGCATACACATCCAGCAAGAAACTTTGGTGTAGGCAACAGTGTACACCTTCCATTTCTTGACTTTCTCATGCTTAGTTAGTGGCACACCTCTTTCCATGATATCTGTCTGACATCTGTCATGTAACTCTGACCTCCAATGAACTGCATTTCTTTCTACCATCCCCCCCCTGTGATGTCACCTATATCCTACTCTGTTCCTCCCCCTTCTGTAACTCTTACACTACTCAGACTGTGCTCATTTGCTATGTGACAGTGGAATTCAGTATCCTTACACTAATTTGCATCAGATTGCCTACTAATGCTTAGTTACATGTCTTCGACTCAGCTTCCCCCCTTAGCAACCACTACACGGTGGCCATGTTGGTTTTGGTCTGCTGGTCCCTGCATTGACATTCCATGTATTGCATAAAACCTACATTTGTAGGTTTAAAACCTTCGTTTTTATGTTTTATATAGCGCAGCCCGTTTGCGCAGGGCTGCGCTTGGTTTAAACATCGGCAATCACCGAAAAATAAATTATATTTTTAATATATTTGCATCAGGTTACTTTGCCAATGGCCACATATTTGGCCATTGGCATGCTGCCTGACACATATGCACCCTTTATTTGGAGCTGACATGGCTCCATTGAAGTTTTTGCAGAAACGTACTCAGTTGTCAACTGAGTACATTTCTGCAGCTAAAACGGCTCTTACACGGGCTGTTCTGGGCTTCCTGGATTGCTAATCATCCTCATTTGCATGCTATTCGGCTGCAAGTGAGGTGATTAGCTTATCCACGCCCACTCCGTGTAAGAGCCGTTTTAGCTTGTTTCTTACACGGACTTTGGGCTGTTCCTGGATCGCGAAGGCTGCATGGAGTCTTACACTACTCTTAGACTCCGTGCAAGCCTTCGTGAATCCGGCCCAATGATTCTGATAAGTGTTTGGCTACGTAAAGAAATAGGGATGAGTAATAGGATAAGACAAGGTTGTCCTAATAAGTGGTATATTTGTTTAGTTATGAATATGGTAATAAATAGGGTTTATTGTAAAATGGAAAATTCAAAGTATGTAATGCAAAAGGTGTAGATATTCCAGTTTTGACATGTACAGGTTATATAATAACTATGCAATAACTAAAAAACAGTTTATGGAAGCAAGACATATTTTATGTGATACACTGCTTAAAAGAAATAAGTATGACATTAAATAAGGATAAAAATAAAAGTCCAGGAGATAAGATAAAGATAGGAGGAATATGATTTACAATGAAATAATTCCAGTATTGAGAATAAATTATGGTTATAAAATAATAAGTTGAACAGAATGGGAAAATCTGTTAAAGTAATTGAAAGAAATTTGTTGTTTATGGAGAACACATGTTACCTTATAAGAAAAACTAAGCCAATTTGATAAATTCTATATTAATGGGAAATATAGTGTATATATCCAGTGTGTACATAATTCCAAAAATGTACGAAAAATAAGTCAGTTTGTACATTTATATGGGATGTAGATTAAATCCATTAGAGAGGAGTATTTACATATATATATATATATATATATATATATATATATATACGATTAAATTTGTTGAGATGGATACATGAAGAAAATGAGATATTAGTAGTAAGACTGTATATGTATAAAAGTCTTTGGAGGCAATAAAAAGAATTAGAAAATTACCAAGCCAAGGAAAATATGGAAGATAAAGCTTGATGAGATTGAGGAAGATCAGAAAACATGGTATAAGAATAAAAGGATGCAATATTTTTGTGTTAATCTATGAAAAAAATTACCAGAAGGAACGATTATGGCTATAAAAGGAAAGAGAGTAGTGTAGTAGTAAAGTAGAATGTCAGGATTTTCTATGGAAACTGGGGATAAAGAAATTGTCAGTAAAATCAAATAATGTCTTATAAAAAGAAAAGTGAGAGAATGTTTGCTTTGTAGTGAAAAGAAATTACAGAACAGTTTTTTTTTCTAAAATGTAAGAGTACAGCATTTATGGGAAAATTATGGGAAGTAATTCTTGGAGAATTAAAAAAATAGTACCACAAATATGGATATGATTGAATATGGATACAAAATAGAAACAAAGAATATAAAATAAGAATGGACAAAGATATTTTATAAAAAATGGGTAATTTGGAATGTGAGAATAAATGAAATTTAATGGAAATGGATATATGTTTATGGAAAAAGTAGTTTGGGGTCTAGCGCATTGAAAATGTATGAAGATAGAAATTAAGTGAATGAGTAAATGTGTAAATATGTATAGAAGTATGTAAAAATGTAACTATGTAAATACTATGTCATGTAAATAAAGGACCTCTGTTCTGATAAGTGTCATGGAATCTTTTACATCCAACTGAATTAAAGCAGATAGGGCCACTACTTTGCATCTCATTCAAAGGGATGCCACTCCAGGAGTTTAGCACCCCTTTTATGCTGCATTGTAGTAGAAAATTAATCCTGGCACTTGCTGTGGGAATAGAACTCATAACCTTCTTCCCCAACTGCAGGTGTGCTGCCTATTGAACTACTGAGAGTGCAAATAAACATGCTAGTTTTCCAGTCACCGCCATGGAAAACAACACTGATTAAGACAAAAATGTAGCAGCTAAGTGAAACAACATGAACTGCCTAGTACTCTATTTCTGGAATGCTGAAAAATGCTAATAGAAATATTTTTGATCTGAATATTTTAAGGGTAGCACTATACCTCTCAACTTATTTGATCAAGAGTTCTGGACATAGACAAAATAATGGGGGGGGGAGGATAAAATTAGAAACAATTTTTAAATGTTAAATTAATTCACTTAAAAAGTTAAAGGAGAACCACACCCAAAAACTGAAAAAAAATGTGTTATTCAGCAAACCTTACACTTTTCTGCATTGCTAATGCCTCAGTAACAAAGTAAATGGTTACTGTTATTTTCTAATTTGTTATACCCCAAAAATGATCTAAAGGAGGCTGCCATGGCTAGCATTATTTTGTTTTACAGTCAATGGCTTTGCCTTCCTTACGTTATATTAGAGGGACAGAAAGAAATCCTAAAGATGAGATTGTTTACTGTACTTTTCTCTCTCATCAGCTGACAACATTGCAGTGACTGCTTACCCTTCACTGTCAGCATCAATCCACATTTGTAATTACTTTGCTTCCTTTGATTTTCATTAGTGGCCATCTTTGTTGCAGCATTTTAAGGAATGTTTGAATGACAGGATTGAAAATGTAGCTGAGTTAACTGTTCTTTCCAAAGTAGCAACTGTAGTTCAGTGTTCAAGTGTGATAGAAATCTGACCCCTGTGATTAATAGGTGTTACTTGGGCTGAGATGGTTTGTGTTGTATTCATAGTTTTAAATATCATAGCTAGAATTAGTCCTTGATGTTAATCATCTTTCACCAACTCCAGAAGGAACATACATTTTGCAGAAATTACAGTGTAGAAAAATGCAGAATCATATACTGACAGAAAGTAAGAAGAGTTAGATTAACTTATCTGCGTTCTTTTTGTGGCACTGAGTTTTATTATAGAGATAGATAGTTACATCTGAAAACTAGGCTTGAAAGCCCTGTCTTTGTTCAGACTTCAGGCTACTTTTTATCTGAAGTGTGATGCTGACAATCTGTAACTGATGAGGCACATTTAAAATGTCATTGTTTTCTTAATGACTCTGTTGTTGGGACAAGTGACGTAACTTAATTACTGTGCCGCTCTTAGTAGCTGTTGTAATGTAACAGATGAGACAGATACAGGAAAGAAAGGGAAACACAATTATTAAATTATGTTTTTTTTTTCTTGTATGTGAACTGTTTAGTCTTGGATTACAGGGAAGGAAATACTTTTTGGAAAGAAAATCTTGACTTTTGGGTGAAGTTCTTCTTTAATAAAACAAGTTTTGCATCGAATTGCAGCTGAAAGCCCATCGGGTGTAGCATCTCTAAGCCACTGAGGACCTGATCGCTTTGCCCCCCCCCCTCCACTTATGTGAGTAAGGAATCCTCTCACTCCAGCTAAAAGCAAAGAAAACTCAAACCAGCAATCATCCAAAAATAGACTGCAGCCCCAAGCTTAACTCCAGGAACCTTGTTGTTGCCACTTGTGTAGTAGCCACTGAGGACCTGATCGCTTTGTGTGTCCCCACCACACTTGTGTGAGTAAGGAATCTTCTCACTCCAGCTAAAAGCAAATAAAACTCAAACCAGCAATCATCCAAAAATAGACTGCTGCCCCACGCTTAACTCCAGGAACCTTGTTGTTGCCACTTGTGTAGTGTAGGTGCCAGCTTTTGTGACTACTGTTATGCCTTATTAAAATCTGTTACAGTCAGCTAGAGTGCATACCCCAGGGGCAACAGCTGCAAACATTCTTCCTCTCAGCCTACCTCCACCCCTTTCATTCCATTTCACTGTTGATAATTTGTTATATGTGAAGGTATTTATCCCCTCTCAATAGTCATAGCCTTCAGTCCCTCCTGCTCAATACTTGTTCTTCACTAAACACCAAACACAGGTGCAAAGTCTCCAGCTGCTTTTATCTTTAGCTAAAAAAGAGAATAAAATCTCCCATTGCGGACTAATAATCAGCATATGAATTCTACCTGTGATGTACCCCTACACATAGTTTCTCTTGGAGAAACCTTCCAGTCCTTGAACAAGGATGCCTGTATGCTTACCTTATTTCCTTGGCTGTCCTTTGATAATTAGCTAGGTTTGCAGAGTGCCTTGAATTATCCCCTGCTACTTTAAATTCCAATAGATGGTTTCCTTCCCTTCCGCCACCCCCATGTGATTGCTCAGGTACAACACACCAAAGGTTTTAAAAACCCTGGATGCCATATGGGCTCTAATTGCAGCTGAAAGCCCTCCAGGTGTAGCATCTCTAGTAAGTGATAGTATTATTATTTTTTTCTCAATGTTGTATTCCACACTGTAAACTCACTGTCCCTGCATAGAGTATTACAGTCATTTCTCTCTAAGGTAGCGTTCCAGTTATTTTTTATTTTGTTGGTATAGTTTATATTTGGATATTAGAAGCTTATGTTTTTGTTTTTGCTTGCTCACAATTTCAGTAAACCTGATTCACAGTTCCACTAAATGATAGTGCTAAGGTAGAAATACTCTTTCTTTTTTAAGTGCTGAATGATATGTAAGGTAAACTGGTGAAACTGCTACATTGTTACAATATTGTCTGGTAATAGTATATTCCACCTAGTTACACTGACTGCTGCTACTGAATACACTTGTTTCTGTAAGTTAACATACATTGTAAAGTTCTGAATGATATTTATAGTAAACATGTGAAACTGCTACATTGTGGTCTTATTGTCTAGTAATAGTATATTCCAACTAGTTACACTGCTGCTACTGTATATTCTGTTTCTGTAAGTTAAACATACATTGTAAAGTGCAGAATGATATGGTAAACTGGTGAAACTGCTACATAGTTGCAATATTGTCTGGTAATAGGATATTTTAACTAGTTATACTGGCTGCTGCTGAATTAGACTGGTTGCAGAGTCTGAATGTATTTCTTTTGATGACTTCTAATAGGCTATGTTCACTTGCTCTGCTTTCTGTACAATTTTTATGATGGTTGTGCTTATTTTGATGTCCTTATGTTATTGCTTTTAGTCTTAAATTCTTTCCTTTTCTCTTTTTTGCAACATTTAGAGCCACTGAGGACCTGATCGGTTTGGGTCCCCCCCCCCACACTTGTGTGAGTAAGGAATCCTCTCACTCTAGCTAAAAACAAAGAAAACTCAAACCAGCAATCATCCAAAAATAGACTGCAGTCCCAGGCTTAACTCCAGGAACCTTGTTGTTGCCACTTGTGTAGTGTAGGTACCAGCTTTTGTGACTACTGTTATGCCTTGTTAAAATCTATTATAATCAGCTAGAGTGCATATCCCAGGGGCAACAGCTGCAAACCTTCTTCCTCTTAGCCCACCCAACCACTTTCATCCATTTCACTGTAGATAATTTATTGTATGTTAAGGTATTTAGCCCCTCTCAATAGTCATAGCTTTCAGTCCCTCTTCCTCAATACTTGTTCTTCACTAAACACCAAACATAGGTGCAAAGTCTCCAGCTGCTTTTATCTTTAGCTACATTGTGTGCAGCAAGCAATGAGCAAAGGGGAATACAAATATAAAAGAGAATAAAATCTGCCATTGCAGACTAGTAAGCAGCATACAAATTCTACCTGTGGTGTACTCCTACACATAGTTTTTCTTGGAGAAACCATCCAGTCCTTGAACAAGGGTGCCTGTATGCTTACCTTCTTTCCTTGGCTGTCCTTTGATAATTAGCTAGGTTTGCAGAGTGCCTTGGATTCTCCCCTGCTACTTTAAATTCCAATAGATGGTTTCCCTCCCTTCCCCCACCCCCCATGTGATTGCTCAGGTACAACACACCAAAGGTTTTAAAAACCCTGGATGCCATATGTGCTTTAATTGCAGCTGAAGCCCTCCAGGTGTAGCATCTCTAGTAAGTGTTCCTGGACTAGCTGATAGTTTTTATTTTTAGCTAGGTTCTATCTGGATGGTGTAACCCCACTCCATTCGCTCCACTCACTTTGCTCTTCTCCCACCCCCATCCCCACCCATCCCTATATCATTACCTTTGTACCTATCCATACAATCACATCCCTTCATTTCCTCCCAAATCTCCCACCCCTCTACTTCTTGTTTTCATACTACCTACCTTCTTTGCTCCTCCCCACACTTACCTACTATTCCACTATCAAAGTCTACTATACCTTACTCCCACCCTTTCCTCTCATCCTCTCTTCTACATCCCATAAAATGACATGTCTCTTACAACTCGAACTATACTCTTACCTTCTCTACTCCTTATACTCTATCACCTCACCTCCTATCACTCACAATTACCTACTCCTTATTTCCATTCCTCAAACACCACTCTTAACTCAAATACTACACCACAACCCTATCTACTAATTTGTCCCTCCATCCTTCCCCCCACCACTCCCATTCCTAAAATAAAAATATCTCCCCCTCCCCTTTAAAACATAAAAACAAAGTCTATTTACTCAAATTAAAACCCCATTACAAACCTCTACTTCTATCTGGTGACATTCCTCCTAACCCAGGCCCTACAGACACTACCCTGGACAATAACCCCCCTGTATCTAAACCTGCCACCTTCACCAACCCACAAAAAGAAATACAATTCTGCTCTATCGACATCAGGAGCCTTATAAATAAAGTTCACGGACTCCATGCTTGGATAGCTAACTATACTCCTGACATAGTTATCCTAACTGAAACATAGTTAAAACCACACCATCTGGACAGTGAAATCATCCTTCCTGGCTATAATATCCTTAGATTAGATCGACCTAAAAGAAAAGGAGGAGGAGTCTCCATACTCTACTCCAATTGTGCCTCCCAAATCAGTCCCACACTAGACTTACCCTCCTTCTCACCAGCTGAACTCCTACTGACCAACTTCAAACTTAACAGTTTCAACACCATAACTATCAAAGCAATATATATTCCTCCTGGTGATAATATCAACATACTTGAGAACATCATATCTCACCTCTCACATACTATCCACAATGAAATAATTATACTGGTAGATGTAAATATTGATTGGCTTAAAATACAAGCTCCCAACACTACTTCATGTATAAACCTGCATGGGTTTGAGCAGCTAATCACAACCCCAACCTACATTAATATATATGACTTGCCTAGCTCTCTTCTAGACTGGATATTGGTCTCCCACCCCCAAAACTATCATAACTCTCAAAACCTTCCAAATGCCCTCAGCGACCACTGCCCTATAACAGTTACCAGCCATACTCCCCACCATACCAAACCTAACAAATTTATTACCACCCACTCACTTTCTCATTTCTGTCCTAACTCCTTTATTCACCAACTCTCCAAAATTAACTGATCTTACCTCACCACTCTTCCTTTAGATGAAGCTGTCCACTCCTTCAACACTGCATTCCTAAACATTCTTAACTCCATTGCTCCTCTTCGCATGATTAGAATCAAATCTAATAGTGCTCCCTGGCTCACTAAATCTACCAGAACCCTCATGAAAGACCAGGATAAGATTTGGAAAATGTGGACAAAAACTAGGATCTCTTCTCTTCTTCAGAAATATAAAGAACTCAGAAATAAAATAAAAAAAAACAACCATTATGACAACATAAACTTCTATGCCAATCCTCCTTCTACTCTTAAATCAGACCCAAAGAAATTCTGGAGCTCTATTAAACAGACTCTTCATCCAGAAAACCCTTCCACTGCTAACCCATGTCCCAATGCAACACCGGAAGACATAGCCAACAAATTTAACAATCATTTTATAAACTCAGTAACCTCCATAATAAACTCCCCCCCCCCAGAAACAACACTAGCACCCCCACAAACTCTATACATCTTCCAAACCCTCCTAACTCCTTCTCTCTAAAAGCAGTATCAACTAACTATGTAAAGTCATTACTCTCTAAACTTAAACTTTGCTCCCCATCTGTTGACAAGCTACCCTCTTACTTCCTGCAGATTGCCTTTGAACCTCTTTCCTATCTGGTATCCATCTTAATCAACCGATCCATTTCTGAATCCTAAGTCCCCACTGTGTGGAAGAATTTCTTTACTCTACCCATTCACAAAGGGGGCAACTCCTCAGACATATCCAACTTCAGACTGATAGCCATACTCTCTCCACTCTCAAAAATCCTAGAGAAATGCATTCACAAGCAGGTAATGCATTACCTTCACCAGGAAAACCTTGTCACACCCACACAGCATGGTTTACCGTCCCAAGCCTAGTCCAACTACTGCACTCATATCATTCATCAACACAGTCTCCCTAGCTCGTGATAACAATAAACTTGTCTCATGCCTATTCCTTGCCCTTTCTAAAGCCTTTGACACTGTCTCTCACCCACTCCTTCTAGATAAACTCAGTAACTTACATTTATCTCCCCCTACTATCTCCTGGTTCTCCAGCTATCTCTCTACCCACCAGCAATCAGTTAAATGTCTCTCTGCACTATCCTCCTCTCTCACTGTACAAATGGGAGTCCCCAAGGGTCCATACTTAGACCACTACTCTTTAATATTTTCACCAACTTGCTCTACTCCTCTTGTCCCCAGTCATCTCTTGTGCAATATGCTGATGACCCAACTGTTATAACCATTGCTGACAACCCAATTGACCACCACTCAACTACCCAGGTATCCTTCCACACCATTGAGACTTGGCTTAGTGATAACAAACTAATACTTAATCCAAAAAAAACTAAGCTCCTACTCTTCCTCCCTAAAAACATCACCACACTCAAAAGTACATTTACCATCTTATCCTGCAACAACACTATCATCTCAGCTGAATCTAGTACTAAATTGCTAGGTATTACAATAGATGATCAGATTAAGTTTGATCTCCATATTACTAACTCAGTAAAAATAACTCATCAGAAACTTGGACACCTTTTCTGTAGTAAGAAATACTCAACTGACACTGCCCGAATAACTCTCTCCCAGGCTTTATTACTCCCAAAACTTCTGTACAGCTGCCACATAGTCACAAACCTAAATTCTACACTAATTTCCAAGCTTGAAACTACCTATAATAAGATCGCCAATTTTGCAGCTAACCAAACTACAAGTCACACCACTGCTTAGCACTACAGTAGCTAGACTGGCTAGAATTCCCTCAGCTGCTCCAACTATACCAACTACAAATCATCCACTCTGTCCTCTATCTACCCTCCTTCTGCCCCAGCCTCTCCACTATCATATCCAAATATTCCTCTGCTAGGATGCTACGCAGCTCAAATAAAGAATTATTAGACATCTACAAATCCAAAACCAAAATAGGCTGCCTTCACTATAACTATAACCCAGCTACATCCCGGAACCAACTCCCCTTGGAAATAAAATACCTCCAGCAGAGCAAAAGTTTCAAATTATCCACAAGGAAATATCTAAAAACAAAGTGGTCTTGCCACTGTAGCCAACCACCCTGAAACCGCCATCCTTTCACCTATTTCACCACCTCACTCTTAATGCATCTCTAACACTATTCCCCTGCCTCTTCCTACCTCTTCCCTTCCTCTATCTCCAACCACTCTTAACTCTTACAGTCTCAAAACAACCTACCTGTCTAGTCTGTCTCCTATACGCTACCTCCCCTACATCTTCTACTAGCCATTCTTACTTTCCTTTCTTGTTTCCAAACTCCTATACAACTACATCCTACCCACTTTAAATAAGCATCTGCCTAACTATTAATTAATTTTGCTCTAAGCAGCTTAAATAATATTGTAACGAGTCACATTTTTCTTCTGCTAATTGTTTAAAACCTTGTTTGTAACAACTCACATGCTTGTCTGCCAATTTTTAATACTCTGTATAATTGAATTGCCTAAGGAGCTTTTTTTCTCTCCAGGTCTCTGCTTGGAAGATCCTATAGCTGATTGTTACTACTATGTTACTAAAATTTAATAAATTGTTTTCTAGTCCTGTGGAGCTTTTCTCCGTGGGTCTCTGCTGAAAATGAGCCAAAAGCTCAGCCAGACTAACCCGGTTAACAAATGTAAGCATAAAATTCTGGCAGTAATGATTAACTATAATCTTGAGTGATTTGCTAGAAAATAAAAAAAAATGTTAAGAGGGACAAAACAAACATATGAAACAAAAGTAGGGACATTATGCAAAAATAAAGGCAGTTAACAAGTGTAGGTAGAATTCAAAAAGGAAAGTCTGGTCACAATAATTCAATCTAGGATTTCAACACTTTATTTGGATGTGCAGGATTTTGAATGATGAAGTTATATTTCCTGAATGATATAACTGTCTATAAACAGGTCTCAAAAGAAGGATTTAAGAATTTGTTGTTTGAATGACTGAAATCATTAAAACTACATATACTTTAATAATCTGAGGATTCTTCATTTTCAGACAGTTTGGCATGGTTTTTGATATTACCATAACATCCGTAGCATCAGCAGGCAAATGAATTGAACAAATTGTGACCATAGTTAACTTTCCATCTTCAAGATATGGGACAGTATACTGTACCTCAGAAGGAGGAGAAAAATGGGTAAAATGTGGAGCATCTACAAGCCACTAGGGAGGGGACTTACATTATTGTTTAAAAGTTGCTTTATGCTTGTTTTACCACATACCAAGTTCAACCATTACAGACACTCGGGAGAAACAACTCTGGTTGCAAAATTCCAATGCCCTAGATGGGCAAGTCAAGCATGCACACTCCTCAAAAAAAACCACAGTTGATTCAAGTCAGTATCAGTCAAGCAATACAGGTAAGAGCAGGCTTGCACCATGATTTATACCATACCATCCATAATACCAGTAAGCATAAGGATAACCATAACCATAGTCAACCTTTCATCTTCAAAATACGGAACACTTCACTGTCTTGTACCTTTTGTAATAGATGGACAAAATATGCCTTATTTACTAACAACTAGGAAGGAAGCTCAGACCATGTTTAAACTGTGGACTTCATACTTAATTCTTTGATATCCCCTAGTCTGCCTTTAATTGTGAGGAAAGCCACTTGGTTGCAACATAAAATTTACCTTTTACACTATTTAAAACCTTAAAGGATTATATAGCAGTTGCAATATATTGTTTTACCACATACACAGTTCTTCAAATAATAAAGATTTAAGCATATTGTTCTCATGTTGTCTCTTAACATCTCCCATTACAAATTCTCAATGGCAAACAACTTTATCCTTTCTCCAGTCTTAATGTTTACGTCATTTCAACTACTGCATCTATTACAGTCACTTGTATGATTGTGCACCTTGGATATTTGCTTGAGATACAAAATCTGAAGTTCACATACAAGTCATTATTTAGTAACATCAATCTGAATCAATTTTTTTCCAGAAGGCTGCAAATTTTACAAGGAACAAAACAAATAATTATTTTTTATTTTTTGCTTAAGAATTCTAGACAAAACAAAAAAGATGGGGAGCAAAAAGGGAATAATTTTAAATATTTAATTTATTTATTTGGTAACCAGGTAAACCTAATGAGCAAAGTACCCCTTATCAGGGGTGACTAAGGAGCACTGCCTGATTAATGGAGGTGAAAGGATTCAAATTCTGTAACTCTGAGGATAGAAAGCAGTTCATTAACGTAAGTGCCAAGCAACTTCATATCCCTTAAACTGTTAACAGAAAAGTTAAGCATTGCATGGGTGGGCATTCTCTGCAAAATAAAATGTATTAAATTCTAATGACTGGCATTATTGACTGTCTGTAATCTTCATTGATTTACCAGAAAAAGTTAGTGATGGACAGGAGATAAATATGAGGCAAAATCAGTGTCGTGCAAAATCAGAGACAGCTAAGAAGAAAACTACTGTAATTCACTTAAAAAGTGAACAGAGAAACAGTTTTGCATCAGCATACATTTTCTGATCATTTGAACAACAAGATCTATGTTGGTCTAATTAGCATTACTGACAGTGATTTCTAACACTCGCTGAGTTATCAGAAAATGAAGACATGAGTCTAAGTCTGGCAGTTAGGTTATATGTTCATAGATAATTACTAGGTTAACTGCACTTGATGGGTCATTTTAAGCCTATCCAGTTTCCCACAATGTTGAGAATCAAACCCAGTACCTTTTGTCTGTAAGGTTAAGACTTTTACAATTATGCCAAGACTCAGTTTTAAGGAGTAAGGCTCTAAACTCTTAGTGAGCTGATTCCTGTAGTCAAGGGTCAAGGCATTGATTCTATCTCCATTTCTCTACTGTGTGGATTTGAGTAAGTCAGTTAACCAGACAATGCTCATGGGCTGCACTTTACCTGGTTTACAAAAATAGCCTCATGTGTATGGCCCATCCTTTAGGTTTTTCTAAGTATTCACATGCAGTTTCTGAGCAATATGAGCAGAGCTGGATCATGGTCAAATGAAGCCTAAAGCAGAGTATAGGACCAGACCGTCCTGCAGCTGCCTTGGTATCCCATTACTCGTCTCTCACTTCCCAGTAACCACAGCACACTGTTGAAACCTGTTTGTATGCACACTATTTTCTTCATTACTTTTACAATGATCAGATAAATTTGGATTTAATGTAAAACTTTTATTAAAACTTTTACAGCGAAACTACTGACAGACATTCGACGAACAAAATACTCGCATTGAAAACAGACAGAATGAGCAACAGTAAACTTCTGTTACTTAGAAACTCTCATTTATTGAAAATTCATCTGGAAGTCCATTAAAATATAAAAAAATGTGCAGAGATTCATGGCCAGATAGCATATAGTGAAGCACTAACTGGGAACTATCAAGGGCGCAAGACTTCAAAAGATAAATGTATAATGAATTTGCTTACAGCTTGGAACAAGCCTACTAGACACATCTCTGTCTTCAGGGACAGCTCAGGCACGCACTGTTTGGTGAAACAACTTGGACTTGCACTAGAAAAATGAAGGCCGAGGGAATCAAAACCTGCAGTAGAGGAGACATTTCATTAATTCATAGTCTTGATTCATCTGTACCAAACTGTCGTAGCCCAATATAGTACATTTCTCTCCCTTTTGCCTGCAAAAAATTATATATTCATTATGAATGTATTTTTAATTTTTTTACAAATTAATCTTGCATAATTCATTCTGTGCCATTTATTCATGTTCAAAAAAGTACACCGTCAACAGTTAGCATTCAACAAAACAAAGGATTGTACCCAAAAGCATGGTTTATATGGTAAAGCTCTTGTTCACTACAGTATATTCCTTCCTTTACACAATGACTACTCTGGGACAGTCCCTTGCATATCTAAACACATTCAAATGTTTGCTTGAAGCAAAATGAATATACTATACATAATGTCTGAGAAGTTAAATTCTTGGAGAACGATGCAGTGCATCCCATTGCATACCTCCCATGCTCTCCCAACTTCATGTCTCAAGAATCAGAGGCAAACACCCAGCAATCAGGAAAAGATTTTAAATCTTTCTCTAACATACATAGAAAGTTTCATTAGTAAGTATTTCTAAAGGACACAGAGTCTGAAACTCTGATGATTCATGACTAATTTTGATAACCCCAAACATTACCAGAGGTAGTTGACTGTAAGCACCCTATATACCTGAATAAGGTTTCCTGTTAAATATCTGTATAAGACAGTGTGCAAGTTCAGATATTTTAGTCTTTCATAATAACTAAAATTTTCACATCCATAGATGCCCTTGGTATATTTCTGCTGTATTATTTCCAGTTCACTTATGCTGGTTTTCTTATAATGTTTCTATATTGTTATTCCATACTCAAGTTTGGGTCTAAGATAACCAACAAACAATAGCTTCATAATTTCTGATTTCCTAGACTTTAGTAGAAATCTTTTTATACAGTCTATAGTTCTATAATGATCATTCACCAATCAATTGGTATGAATGGAAAAACTCAAAGCTGGATCCACCCATATACCCAGGTCCTTTCATGAATTTACAGCTTCAATCACTGTGTGGTGCATTAAGTATTCACCTTTGAGTTTGTCTCCAAAATATTGTATGCTTAGTTTTTGGCATATTTATCAGCATATTCTTCTGTGTATAAATGGCCAATTTAGGGCAAGTCTGCAAAAGAATTTGACTATATGTAACACATGAAATCAGTTTTCCCATTTTTAAGTCAATTGCACACAGACTGTAGAATATCTGAAATGAAAACGATCATTTTGAAAAATAAAATCTAATCAAGTATGGGCTTAAGATAGATTCCCATGGGACACCCTGTCTGTAACCTTGAATTTAATCTGTCCAAATGCTGTATGATACTTGCCAATCCCTATTTGTTAGCCATGCAGCTATCCATTATATCAAGAGTACATCAATACTTCGTTCTTATTTATTGATCAGTGTTTTGTGTATGACCCTATCAAATGCTGAAGTTAAATCTATATAAATTACATCACAGCATGAATTTTCATTTAATAGCTGCTATGTTGTTATAGAACATCATGTCATAAGTATTAATAGATCAGTTTCAACATATGCATGCTGATAAATGGTTTCAAGTCACAACCTTTCCAATCCTGGTAACAAGTTATCCAATACAACCTTCTCCATTATTTTTTTGCAACATGAAAGTAAAATTACAGGTCTTTATGGCTCTAGGTTTGTCCTACTTCCCGTACCTTAGACAGATATAACACGTGAGTGTCCAGTCATGAGGGATCTCTCCATATTTATAAGACTTGATAAATAACAGATATAATGACACTGTAAGTTCATGTCAGTGGTCTCAGGTCATTACTACTAATTCCATCTCCTCCCTGTGCTTTGTTCGGATCCAGTGTGCATAGTTCTTTTTCAGTATAATCTAATTTGATTTCAGTATCAGAGGTTACCTGGATGGCACCAGGACAATGTAACACCCCCTTTCTGGAACCAAACTGCTTTGCATAAGATTGTGTAAATGCGTCTATAATCTCTTGATTCTCTAAGAATACATTTTAGAATGTGCACATAGTTTATCAATTTCTATGTCTTTACTCCAACCACCTCTTCTATATTTATAAAAGGGTCTCCTATTTCACTCAATATCTTTATATCAATTTTCTTCAAATTTTTCTTGATCTTGTCTCACACTGCTTAATTTGTTTATCCACAAAACACTGACAAAAGAACATTAATAAAACTGAAATAAACTGCAAAATATTCAAAAAACATCACAGAATAGCATACTGCATAAGTTCCTCCTTTTTAAAAACACACTTGACAATGTAATATAGCTAAACACTTCTGTTAATTTATTAAACAGAACCTCATCAGAGCTAGCTTCCATATAAACTGATTATTTAAAATACATTTTGTTAATGAGCCAATTGATCATGTGACAAAACTTGAACTGAAATTTAGACATAATTTAAAACATGGAAAAAAATAAACAACAGATGGTCCAATAATCTAATATTTAAAAATCAATGAGTCATGATTAATGAAAAATAATAATGCAAAAACACTTCTAAACATGCTGTGATGTTAATAAATACTGGCTACTGATGTTATTATTAAAGCCTAGTTGCTTGCCAGCTGCTAACAAAGTCTGCAAGTTCAGTTCTTTAACCTCTAAAAGGTTGTTAATGTTACCACAAATAGGCATTTCAGTGACAAAATTGACCACTAGAAATGAAAAGTTCCTAAAATTACTACAGCTTTGAATATGTTTAGCTAAGGGCAATAGTGAAATCATTTTTTTGATGGCTGAATAGTGCTAATAGCTATGCCAAAATGGTAATGGCCACATGGGAGGAAGATTACCTCTACCAGTTGTGTTGGTTTCAACAACTGGTCTCATTTTACTGATGATTTGTTGAAACCGATGATTTGTCGATGATTTGTTTTTTATATGGACGGGAGACTTAGTTGAACTATACAAGTTTTTTGATATTCTGAATATCTCCACACCATTTTTAAAGTTTTCCATGAAGTGCTCAGATTGACTTCTTGGATTTAATTGTATGTAGATTGGAAAATGGGGATATAAATACTGGTATTTATAGGAAGTCCTGTTACAAAAGCACTTTACTACATAGAAGTAGCATGCACCCCAAACATATCTTCAGAAATATTGTTAAATGGCATGGAATGAGAGACTCTAGGCTTAATGCATCTGAGGAAGGGTTCTGACGTGATGTTTCTGATATAAGGAATAGGTTGATTGGGAGGGGATATAAGAATATGGAAGTAGATGACATATTCCATATGATATGTATAACATATGATTCCATCCTTGAGGAATGATGTGGCAAAATCATACTTTTCTGAATGCAGTATATCATCCCAGAGTAGACGATTCACCCCTAATATGAGGGAGATAACTTCAGTTCCCCTTTTTTATGCCAGCAACATTAAGACAGTCACTGGTGTGTTTAGTAAGTACTGGAAGGTTTTGACTGCTGATCCTAAAATCAAAGAAATTGTAGGAGAGGTCCCTGATTTAGTTATAAGAACAAGAAGAGCCTAAAAAGAATGCTCTGTTATCTGAGAACAATTCCTGGTCATATACTTAGGGTTGGTAATGTTACCCAAACCTGTGGGAGATGCAACTATTGCAGCTTTATTGACAATAGTGGTTCCTTTACACACCCTGATACTGAGCAGAAATTTGTATTCGAGGTTGAAGCCAATTGTATAACTTTGCATGTTGTATACCTGTGTTATTGCTAACTATGCATGGTTTTCTACATTGGCAAAATGGACAGAATGCTAAAGGATAGAGTAAAGGAACATCTGTATAACAGATGCATTTGTTCAGCTAATAATGCCCTTTATAAACACGTCAGGAAACTAGTGAACAACATACTTTTAGATTTCTAGTTATTGATGTTGTAAAACCTGGTTTACGTGAAGGTGATGTGAGGAACCTTACTGAAGCATTAGAACTTAGGTGGATTATTCACTTAAGAGCTGATCATGGTAGGGCTTTGAATGAAATGGTCCCACTAAAACCTGTCCTAAAGGGACATGGTTTGATGAAATATGGCTATGTCTTTTAGACTTTTTTTATATATGTTTTTAGATTTTGCTTTTATATATTACATTTGTATAGGGGCTCGAATATGTTGATATATATATATTGCTATATTCTGTTGACAAATGCTTCACTGTGTATATATATTTTTTTTGGGGGGGTTGCTTTATTTGTGATGTGCTGTTTGGCTATTATTGATTTGCCATTAATATAAATTGATTTTGCCTTGTGCACAGATTTTATGGTCGGAAGAAGCTGTTGCAAAGGCACTTACTGGTTGTACAAGTCTGTTTTCTTATTAAACATTTTTATTTTATGACCCCTTGACCCTACTGTATTTCATTGTTGCTTTTTGTTTTTATTTGATTCTTACAGTTAAAGCTTAAATAGTACCTTTGTTAGCAGGCATTAAAAATAATTTGTGCATATTAACCAATAATCAAGAAGTCTGAGTTTTAGTATATGTTTTGTAAATAAAAAGGAAGAAACAATGAGCAAGATATAAAATGGTGTACTAGTTGGTGATATTAAAACAATTAAGAAAGAGACTAATATGTTTCTTTTATTTATTTTATATGTATAGGTAGCTGGTGGTCCGTTTTTTTCTGTGCAGCAAGGGACAAAGCTTATGCCCCATTAGGTTATTTGGGTTCCTATTACATTGTCGAATGCTTAGGTTGTCAAACACCTAAATGTCGACACCTAAACATCGAACGCTCAAAACCGCAACCAGTCAATTATGCAAATTTTTTTCCCAGGGAAAAAATTTGCTTGGCTGTCATCGGGGATTTGCCCTTTTCCCTGATACAGAGTTATCTCGGAGTCGGCATATTTAGTTGGGGGGGTAGGAAGTGAAGCCCTCCCCCACTTGATTACGGTTTTAAAGTATGTTTTTTTTTTTTTGGCCAAGCAAAATTTTCCATGGGGAAAAATTTTGCGTAATTGGCCAGTTGCAGTTTTGAGCATTCAACATTTAGGTGTCAGCGTTTAGTCGTTCAACAACCTAAGTGTTCGATGTTCTGATATAGACTCAGTTATTTTGCTTTTGTAGACAAACAGGAAAAAATAGAATATATGAACTCTGCTGTGTCACTTAAGAATAGAAGTAAATAACTTTATTCATACTCTCAAACTATAAACATGTTAAATAGTTCATTTTTTATGATATCAATTGAGTTTGATTAGATTTTAATGCAACAAGAGAGATAAGTGAGAGTACAAAGAATTAAAATGGCAGATTAGATTAAATGCTAGTGCTCATCCAGGTCTAAATGGGCAATGTTAGTTATGAAGCCTACACTAAGGCACTGTAAGAGCACATCCACTCATGCATGAATCGTGCCATACCAAATAGAACCAAGATGCTCTCATCCAAAAAAAGGAAGCCAATCTGGTGGTCCCCTGCCATAAACAAACTTTACAAGAAAAGGAAGAAACTGTTGCAGAAAAGAGGAAAATCCCAGGATGCAAAAAACTTCCTTACCAGCCTCAGTAAGAAGCTGAGATCCCTCATAAAATCCACCAAAGCTAGTTACGAAAACAAAATTGCCAAAGATTCAAAAGACAACCACAAGGCATTCTATAACTATGTCAAGAATCTAAATGGCAATGCTCAGATCTGCTCTGAGTTAAAACAGAATGGCATTAAATATACTGATCCCAGGGATATTGCCAATATCCTGGCAGATAGATTCAGTGCCAACTTCACCTCCCTCTCACCCCCTAAATGGCCCATCTCAATACCAGAAGATTGCCAAATTCCAGTAATAACGGCCACACAGGTAAAAAACGCACTCTCCAAAGCTAAGAATACAGCATCCATGGGACCAGATGACATCCCGGACTGTGTACTACATGAACTACAATATGAACTGGCACCTCACCTAAGTGTCATGTTTAATCATAGCCTCTCCTCAGGTTTCATGCCCACTGAGTGGCGCAGAGCTACAGTTATCCCACTCCACAAGGGGGGATCCACCTTGGTTCCTGGAAACTACCGTCCCATCAGTCTGACAAGCCTTATCTGCAAGGCCATGGAGCATATTATCATGGAACTTATAAACAAAGACATTGGCAACCTTCAAACACTGGACCCCACCCAGTTTGGGTTTGTGAAGGGCCAATCTTGTCTCCTGAACCTGATTGACTTCTTCGAATCAGTCTTCAGAGCCATGGGCAAGGGTAAGGTGGTCCACACAGCCTAGCTAGACCTTGCCAAAGCCTTTGACACCATCCCCCACTCTGGAATCATAGATAAACTTACTAAGCTGGACATTAATCCCTATGTCACCCAATGGGTTGCTAACTGGCTTACTGATAGAACCCACACTGTAAAAGTAGCCGACTCCAAATCCAGCTCCAGACAAGTGACAAGTGGAGTACCTCAGGGTCCAGTCCTGGGACCGCTCTTGTTTTGCATCTACTTCTTTGAAGTACAGGCCAACACTAAGGGACTCTAAAGTTCACAGATGACTGCAAACTGGGAGCCATTATTAAATCCCCAAATGATGTGGATACTCTACAAAAGGGCCTTACAGAAACAGATGCTTGGTGCCAGAGCCATTGGCTCAAGCTCAATGCCAAGAAATGTATAGTTATCCCCTTTGGGAAAAAACATGTATCCGTGAATTACCATATAGGTGGCAGTACACTAAACACTGAAAGTGTGATAAGAGACTTAGGGACACAGGTGGACAATGCTCTCACCTTCGATAACCACATCGCCACAACAGTCAGAAAATCCTTATATGTGGCACACCTCATCACTAAGGGCTTTTCATCCAGAAAAAAGGAGGTCATTGTCCCACTGTACTCATCCCTCATTAGACCCATTATAGAATACAACGCCCATTTGGTATGTACCTCTCAAGACATCTGCAACAACTGGAAAGGCCGCAGAAATACCTCACTAAAAGAATCACAGGCCTAAAGCAGATGCCATATTGCTGACCACCTTACAAACTCCAGCTATACTTTGTTGCATATTGTCTACTCAGAGGCAATCTTTGCTTAACATACAAGGCCATGTCAAACCCAGAGCTGTTGGACATGCTACACTTAAAGAAATCCCAATCCCTCAGAGCCACATGCTCCAGGGATCTAAACCTTGTCATCACAATAAACAAAACATGCTGGAGGGATAGGCTCCTGACCCAGACACTCCCCAGACTCTGGAATAGATTGCCCATACATGTCAAGCAGAGTGCCTCTTTGGCCCTCTTCAAAAGGAACCTTGACAATTGGATGGGAGAAAGGAAATTCACCCCGAGGATCACGTCAGTCGCCCTGCTAGACAGGGGTCCAGGGAAGTAAATAATGTGGGAAGAAATAGCCAGGGAATTGTTATGGCTAGGTTTGTATAGGCCCTAGGGCTGATATCCTAGTACCAACCTATGAACCTATGAACCTATGAATGTAAATAACTAAAGACATTACTGTATTCTAAGTATTAACATTTTTACACTAATTTTGAGACAAGTTTATATTGTCATAATTGTGTATGCTCATATTATTTTGTAAAAAATGTTTAAATATTTTCTTTGAAATATTTTAGTCTGCTGAAGTCTTCTGTGAAGGAGGAACACACTTACACTATTTTAAAAAATATATTTTTGATATAGACACACTTTTCCAAGTGTGAAATGTCATAGCGAAATGCAAACTGCAGCAGTCCAATTAGCTTTATTCCTAAAAGTGCAATAAAAGTATATGTTTGTACTGCAATATAATAATATCTTTCATAGAAAATATCAAAGGAAAATAAAATGTATTTGTGATGCAGTCATGGGTAGTTAGAAAACCACAGCTAGTGAAAGTGGATATGGAAATCTGTCAACTTCTAAACTTTCAGTTGATTAATTTCACAATAAATATGAAATACAAAATTACAAGCAGAACTTGTTCACTTGTCTTTGCAGCTAAAAACAAACAATTAGAGAGTTATAAACTAAAAATGCAGTCAAAAGCTTTGCCTAGAAATTGTTACACCAGATGTCACTTTTGCCCCATAGTGGCCAAAATATGGTGTACACCTTGAACATTGATATGCTGTAAACTCTGATTAGAGTAAGTTCACAGCATACCTGTATCTATTACTTTTTCTCTGAAGAAAATGCAGTATCATTAAAAATCCATAGATATATTGAATTGAAACAATAGCAGAAATAGTATCACTACTTATGCTTAAAAGGTATGACTTCAGGCATCTGAAATATTTAAAGAATTTGATTGCTCTGAATTGTGATTTGGAATAAAAATGTTCATTACAAATGTTTCCATACTTCTGAAGATTTATCCAGATTTTTAGAGAATCACATTCACCAGAAGATTTTACTAAAAAAAGTCATAACATATGTTTAATAATGTCATGGGCAGGCAAGGAATAAAAATAGGACATGAAGAACCTTAGAATTTGACAACCTGCAACTTTTCATTTGACTTATTCAGAACAAATATTTGCATATACTACATTTTCAGTTCTGTAAATGCAGTATATATCTGAATTGTTAAAAGTACTATATTTTAACATCATAACTGAAACTGATATTTCTAATAAATTGTTTGGATAGAAGAAAGGAGGTTTGTATAAAAGCACAAAACAATTCCACAATGTTGATAATCTTTTAGCTTTACAAAAATAAATAAATAAATAATGAACAGTTTATAACCAAATCTCCAGACTAGTGCTCCAGAAACGTTTCAGTTAAATATTAAGTAGTTTCCTAGACATTGCATTGATTATTTACTGGTCATAAAATAGTTCAATACAGAGCTTTATAATCTGAGTTTCCACAAATTTCTCTCATTTCTAATTTATAAAAATGAAAATCTTGTTTTCCTGGTGAAAAATATAGCATACATCAAAATCATAAATTTTCCAAGGTATCAGAAGTGAAAATCAGTATTTGTTTCTCTTAATCATTAAAGCATTTTAAGTGTTTAGTTAGAAAATAAAATACTGTGATTTCTGGTTTACCACATACAAAATTTAAAATACAGTTATTGTCTTTCCCTTTGTAGTTAAACACTAAGAATATTTATAACTTTACGTTAATATGCTGCCATGAGAATTTTATTAAAAGTTCAGCATTATTTCAAAGAGTCCTAAATAAGTAAGGATACCAAAAGCAGTCTGCAATATTCAGTTAGATTTATTTCAGAGCATACATGCACCTGTTATATTTCCCAAGAATTCAAATGCAACATGCATCGATATTATAATTATAGTTTGATGGTATAACCTCTTATTTTAACGAACTATTAAACATGACCTTAAGAGAGATGTCAGGGAAATAAATTGGACTGAAAATAAGTTGCAGATAAGTCTGAATGGGGAGCCCAAAAATTGAGGCATAACTGTTAAAATTACTTTAAGTAATGGCATCATTTATGTGTGGTTTATCACTGACAGTCATTTTTTTAGCGTTTTTGTTATAAGGTGCCAAAAACTTTTAGAAAAATCACCCTATTGTCAGGAAATGCCAATCTCATGTGTGACCACTGGATGTTGAAAGTCTGCAGTGTTCCATTAGGACTGGTTAATAAAAAACCTGAGCATATGATTTTTGTTCAGTATAGAAAATGCACAAAATATCAAAAACATATTTTTGCTGAGATGGAATAAAATCAAAACAAAGAGCAGTAAGTATGTTTAATTTTTTTACCATGGTTCTTGTAACAAAACCGTGATGATGAGAAGTATGAAAGGGAGCAATCCAGTTTGTGATGCACCAATTCTATAGTCTTTCCATGTTAAGTTTAAATATTTGTGGAATTTTAGCTCAGCATCCTAATACTCCCTGGAATTTTCACTAAAAAAGGCCAATGCTGGACATGTAAAGACCTCAATACATAAATGTGGGCCCTGGATATATAAGAACCTATGGTCACTGAATATGTAAAGCTCTAAATATGTAAATATGATGTCTGGAATATAAAGGATCAAGAGCTAACTACTGATAGTTAATATGTAACTTTTAGTTGTATTCTCATTGAGACCAGTTATGCATCAGACTTGTAAACATATGTGGCTGTTCCAACTTTAGAACTAAAATCAGCATTTATTTGCCCTACAAATGATATTTTTTGTCATATGGATTCAAACCTAGAAAGATAGGGTGATATTCTAGTCTGAGGCTTAAAAAGTTTCTTAGAGATGAACCACAGAGTGGCACTATGAGGTTAGTCAAATGTCGTACTGTTAGGATGACTACGTAAGTGCAGAGTACTTTATATAACCATTCCCCCTATTAGAAATGTGTAAAGCAGGTTTCAGTCAGAATACAGAATTGTGAGACAAGCTGAGTTGATGGTTCTGTATACCTGGATATTTTCAGTGTAGAGGTTGCTAGGGGAAATGTTCCATTTCAATGCTTGTGCATACCTATACATTTTACTGAAGGGGTCGCTTGGGGAATGTTTCATTTCGGTACTTGTGCATGCTACGACATGTTACTGAAAGGCTCGTTTGGGGAAATGTTTCATTTAAGTGCTTATACATACCTGGACATTTTACTGAAGGAGTTGCTTGTGTGAGTGTTTCATTTTGATGCTTGTGTATACCAGGGCATGTTACTGAAAGTTTCTCTTGGGTGAATGCTTAATTTTGGTGATTTTTTATACTGAGGCATACTACTTAAGGAGTCGCTTGGACAAATGTTGCATTTTAGTGCTTTTGCATACTAGGAAATGTTGCAGAAGGGATTACTGGGGGATATAACTCATTTGTGTGTCAGGGAAGTTCTTGTGCATACTTGAACAAGTTCACAGATTGCAACTCCAATATCAAAGGCGAAGCACCGTCTACCAGACAGATGTGGGACTATCAATGCAAAACTGCCTCATTAGCATCCTGCATTTTAAAACATGTTTCATTTGCATCTCATTATTTTTCAGTCCTTGAACATTAGCATAAATGGCCTTTATGAATCATGAATTTACTATGCTCATTCATAAGCGTCAGAAATACCTCTGTCACATTTGTACAAGGAACTATGAATAGCAGCCTTTTGTTTTTTGTTGTTGAGTCTTTCGGCTTTTCCTGGTTAGGGGTTGCCACAGCGGAACTCCGGTCCGCTAATGATTGGTAGTTGATTTTTACATGCCGAGTTACCAGCCCTGACGCACAACCTTCAACGAAGGTACGCCCATTTATGCATGTCTCCACGCAGAAGACGCTCTAGCTGAGAATCAAACCGGACAGCGTCTTACTGTGAGGTGACAACGCTATGGCAGCCTAAATGTCATTTTTATAGCCTGTGTGGTTCTCTTCTAGTTCTAACAGAGCAGTACTGAAACTTTCTTTTGCATCAGTTTTGCTGAGATGTCTGTTTAATTTCAGCATCGCTGGAGGTTGGAGTATGTTGCCCTGAAGTTGTAGCATATATGTTTGAAAGATGAAAGTGCTCAACACTTTTAATGAATCATTGTTAATATACACGTGTGTGGTGGTGTCTTCATGTGGATTTACTTGGTGGCAGGTTCTTCTGCTTGGTTCTATCATATGAAGTAATTAGATTACTATTATGCAGAAACTTAAGATGCAGTTATTCTGTTGTTTTGCTAACCAAAAAGCAAAGCAATACACCGTTAAGAGTTTAACTCATTCAAGTCTATAATGCCTTTCTTGCATACTTCCAGTTCACACCCATAGCTCATTATGGCATCCAGACCATTTTGGGTCTGGCTTCTTTAACTACTTTCCCCACTTGCAAAAATTATGGAGAGATGTATTCACAGACAAATACTTGATTACCTCCTCCAAAACCACCTACTAGTAGACTGCCAACATGGCTTTAGGCCATTCCATAATACGACAACAGCACTCTTATCCTTTACTGACTCCATTAATAAAAACTGTAACAATAACATACTGTCCTCAGCCCTATTTATTGACCTCTCAAAAGCATTTGACATGGTTAATCATAAACTACTGTTAGAAACACTTAAGTCTCTCTCATTTGACACCCAAGCTGTCAAGTGGTTTAAGTCCTATTTAGAGAATAGACAGCAAGCATAATAAACTATCCCCTCAGCTCCCTATCTCCCTCGGTGTCCCACAGGGGTCCATTTTGGGACCTCTCCTATTTACCATTTTTATTAACGATCTGAAAACCTCCATTCCACAAGCCACTTGTATACAATACGCTGACAACTCAACATTAAGATGTAGTGCTTCCTCACCTGCAGAAATCCAAATTAAGACCCAAACAGTATTTAACTTAGTTGAAAAATGGTTTCATCAATGCTGTCGCCTCCTTAACCCCCCCAAAAAAACTATTATTATTTATTCCCACCCTTAAGTCCTCCACTGTTAACTTTACAGTCACATCCAACAATGGTACTTCAATAGCTCCCGATATGACAACCAAACTTCTAGGGGTTACGATTGATCATAATCTTACCTTTGAAACACATATTAACCTAACTGTTAAATCAGTTAATAGAAAACTAGGTTCCCTTTATAGACTTAAACCCTTTCTCACAGCCTCAACTAAATCCACTATCGCCCAAACTCACCTACTCTCAACCCTTCTCTATGCTTCCCCAATTTACTCAAACTTCTCCAAAAGCAATATCCATAAATTAGTAACATCCTATAATAACATAGCCAAATGTGCTACTGATTCTTCATTTAGAACCCATCACTGCCAGAATCTTAAACTATTAGGTTGGCTAGAATTACAAAATCAGATTCTGTTACAACAACTTACCATCACTCATAATATTCCACATCATCCCTCAAATACTTCCATACTCTGTAACCTTATTAGCCCTTACAAAAACCTTACCACCCTACGATCTGCCAATAGGGTATTAGTATCTACCCTAAAATCCAGTAATACGTCTGGGGAGTGCTTGTTCACTAACTCTACTAGTAATTTATGGAAGAAGCTTCCTACTGAACTAACATCCATTTCATCTACACCACTGTTTAAAAAGCACCTAAGAATCCTTCTAACTTCTCAATGGCTATGCCCTTGCTTGAATCCAGACTAACAGTACTCACTGTATCCAGTTCCACCTCTGCTGCATATGTACCCTTTGTTTCTTACTTCCTATGAATCTACTGAAGAAACTCACTTCCCATGAACCAATGAGGAAAAAAAAATGTTTTGGGAATGTAGTTGTTTTAACAAAAGTTTTTATAGCTATGTTAAGTATAATTTTTTTCATTAACTTTTTTTCTGGAGTTACTAATGTAAATTTGAAAATTTGTTTTGTTCTGTATGTAATCACTCTGTTATGATTTTAATCACTTGGAGCTTTTCTCCCCGGGCCTCCGCTGAAAATGGACATATATCCAGACGGACTTTCCCGATCAACAAATGTAAAATAAATTAAAATATAATAAAGTGACTTACCAGCTAATAATAAACAGTATTAGAAAGGGCAAGGAGTTAGCAAAATGACACTAAGATTGTTAATCTGGGATGTCCTGTAGTAGAGAAATTCGTCACAGTCACTTATTCATATTTTCATATTTAAAGGTTCATAGGGGTTTACTAGGCTAATGACCACAAGGAGCTTTTTTAGCTTAGCCTTGCATCCCAAATCTCTTACAAGTTTTATTATCCTTGATAAGTATAAGCAGGGGCTTGGGAGATGAATCCTTTACAAGTAGGAGCTTGGGAGATGAACCGTTTAAAGACTGCCTGTGTCCATTAAAGAGAAAGATGCCAAACCAGGGATGAATTTCCTGTTCCCTATCCAGTTTTCCAAGTTACACTTGAATTGGGTTAAAGAAGAACTCTGCTTAACATAGATGGGGAGCCTATTCCAGAGAAAGGGGGGGTCCCTGGGATACATACCTGTCTTTCCAGCAGGTCTTATTTATATCACAGGCAAGGTTTAAGTCTTTAGAATGGGTAGTTCTGGTGCTGTTTGTTTTGTTGATATACAAGAGGTCCATCAGAGTTGGATCTGACAGTGCCTTGTATACCAGGCACAGATATCCCCTTAACAGTCTCTAGGAGACAGAATATAGGGCCTTGGGGCGGTCTGCATAGGACATGTTACTTAAGTCCTGTATTCTTTCAGTGAGTATCCTCTGTGGGTGTTCCAATTATTGGATATGCATGCTTAGGTACATAGCAAAGGGAGTATTGTGCTCAATGATAGGTCTGATGAATGCTGAATACAGTGGAATAATGACTTCCTTGGAACTAGATGCTATACCTTTGTTTATAAGTTGTGCATCTTGGACTGATTTCCTCACTACTGTAGACAGGTGATGGTCAAAGTCTAGATTACTGTCTGTGTATCCCCACATCCCAGTCTACTAGGTCAACTCTTAGGGTGTGTTACTATGATAGTTACCAGGGGTGGACGAGTTCCCAAAGGATACTATTATGCATTTCTTGGCATTTCGTTTTAATGGCTCTGACACCAATTAATTGTATCAGCCTTTCCTGGAGAACATTACAGCTCATAATTTGCAGTTATCTGTAAATTTAGTCAGCCAGAGGCCAATGACATTGGCCTTGACTTCCAATAAGAAAATGCCAAAAAAGGAGCAGTCCCATGACTAATCCTTGAGAGACTCTGCTTGTGACTGGCCTCTTATAGAGGTACACTCCCCATTTCTAACTTCCTGGGTCTTGTCTGTGAGCCAACTGTCTATCCACTGTGTGACATAAGGGTTTGTACCTAACCTCTTGAGTTTGTCAACAATTCCTGAGTTGGGAATTGTGTCAAATGCCTTGGCAAGGTGAAGGTAGGCAGTGAGAACCATTTTGCCCTCATCCATTGCTTTGGCATGACCTGCACTTGACAAAACCAAGTTGGGTTGGGTCCAGTGTCTGGAGATTTCCTATGTCATTATTGATCATTTATATGATAATTTTTTCCATGGTTTTGCATATGAGACTAGTGACAGTTATGAGTCTATAGTTTCCAGGCTCTGTAGATGGCCCACCTTTGTACAGAGAGAGGACTATTGCTGTCCTCCATTCATGAGGCATGAAACTTGTTTGGAGACTGCAGTTAAACAGCAATTCCAGAGGGCCTGATAGGTCATATTTCATGCTATTCAGAAGACATCCTGGGATACTGTCTGGGCCCAGTGATGCAGTGTTCTCGGTCTTAGAGAGATCGTTAAGGAGCTAGCAGGGGAAGTGATATTTAATGGTATTTCCTGGAGGAAGGTTGAGGGGAATAGAAGTATAAAGTTGGAACTGAATTTGTTGGCCAGTAGGTTTGCTATATATTCTTGCTCAGTATAGGTAACTAAAATAACAATGAGCTCTGCACCCAATTGTGTATTGCCCTTGAGGTTGCGTACCTATCGAAAAATACCTTGTGGTTGTCCTTGGCCTGGAAGGCCCACTTTCCCTTAAAGTTGGTTTTGGTAGACTTTTTTTCCTCTTCATATTTTTGTAACTGAGAGTCCTACATGTTATCAAGGAGTATGGAGTGATATGCTATGGCAGGAGATAGAAAAACATGTCAGTGCCCACTTAAATTGCACTATACTTGAAATATTGCTAATTAATAATTATGAAAATAAACATTTCCATACGTACTTCAAAACGCAAGTGACTTACAAACTGTTGCATGACATCTGGTGAAACCTTAGATGCTACTGAAAAAAAATCTAGCTTTGATATTTGCACTGTACGCATTTAATAGATATTCACTGTTGTTATCTATTTTGTTAAATATACAATTGAGCATATGTTTTCATTTATCTGTACATATCTCAATAAACATGCACTTGTAGATTAATTTCTTATGTGAAGGGTTATGTCTGGTTAACAAAAACATGCTAACAATATGTGCCTAGGTTGTACAATTTCCAAGATATGACTTTATGAAAATTTGGCAAAAAATATAGTTTGAGGTTTGTCTTCATCATATGTATTATACCACTTATGAAAAGACTATGCATTCACTGTCTTATCGTTGTAAAGAATACTTGTTACTGACAGTATTGCTGTTTGTGCCATTTTAATAGCTTTTATTTATCACAAAATATTTACACTTGTTTGTCTTATCCTTTTAAGTTGATTTTTCAAAAAATGCTCTGGAAGGCAAGAAGGCTGCTAGAGGTGTGACATTCCACAACACATATGTGTTAATGAGTTGACAGGTGTACCCTTATTGACAGATTTCACTAGAGTTTGTGTTTGTGTCTTTTGGCTTTTCCCAGTTAGGGGTCGCCACAGTGGAACTACGGTCCACTAATGATTGGTAGTTGATTTTTACGTGCCAAGTTACCAGCCCTGATGCACAACCTTCAACGAAGGTACGCCCATTCACGCATGTCTCCACACAGAAGATGCTCTAGCTGGGAATCGAACCGGACAGCGTCTTACTGTGAGGCAACAACACTACCGCAGATTTCACTAGAGTGTAGCAAACCATTTTATATAGGTATCGATTCCTAAAGTATACAGGGGTGGATCTGAATGTCTGCCAGCCTATGCACTTCCATTAGATTCACTTGAAATTAAATATCTGCATATTTTTTCAGGACAGCAAATCTAGTTTAAATTAGCATTATTAAGATACTTATGGTATTGTAATATTAAGACTATAACCAGTAGTTATGTAACTATAAAGTGATTTTTTTTCATGGAACTGAAAAATTCAAACAAATAATATACCGTAGAGAATTGTGAATTAGCACACTCAGTTTTAAGATGCGTTTGTATCATTACCTTTACAATTAAAAGCAATCTTGCATTTCACTTATAGGTTAATGTTGAGCCATGCTATCCAGAAATCTTTAGTAAAAATGTAAAACAATTTTAGGGCTGTTGCCCTGGGTTGCTAGTGCCCTAAACCAGGGCAAGGCGGATGCTAGAATTAGATATCCTGAAATCTTTTGTTAAATTTGGTTTACAGCAAAAATGCACATTTTTTTCAGTCTTAAACTCTTTCTAAATCAGACCCACATAGGAAAATACATTTTTTCTACTGAAAGGTAGTATGTTAAAATATTTTATGTATCTTAATAAAAATGCGGAAAACTGAAGTAGCACACGAAAATTCAAGTTGCAGCAGTTCCTTGCCTATAAAACTAAAAGCTCAGTTTTAGGTCAATTTGTAAATCCTAATTGAGATATGGAAATTAGAACCATTTATTGCAAAGTGTCAAACAGTTTTAAAGACATACTTCTGATAGTCCAAAATAGGTCAACATATACCATTGATTTCCCACCAAGTGTATTACTTTCAGCAAGAGCAAATGTAGTATATAAGTATGTTAAACATATAATTGGTTGTCAAATAATTAGATTTAAGGTGTTTATTTATTTGTCCTTAATATACAGTGCTTTCAAGGAAACGTTGGGATACACAGACATGCAACATCCAACAATTCTAAAACATTTGCTCTGTAAAATATAGCTTGGGTATAGTATAAATTGAATACCATTACATTTTTACCACAAAAATGACTAAATATTGAATAGTTTCAAATATATATCCCTAGATTGGTAAGTACTCCAAAGAAGTTAAGGTGAACCCTAGAATCTGTCAGCCTGCAAACTTTAAATATTCAAAGCAAGATTAAACCAAATACTTTTTATCGTGAGGGGAAATGAGCATCTTAAAACATAATGTGTTATCGTATCAGAGATGAAGTTAATATTTATTCCACAAGCATTTTCTAGTGCCATAAGTGTTTCATTAGAGAAAAACCCTCAAAATCCAGGTAATTGTATTTTTTAACAAAAATTATGCATTAAGGTGTTTTGCAGATACTTATAGAAGTATATTGTCAGAATTGTTTCTATAAAATGTCAAACCATTTCAGGTATACAGGATATATAAGGGCACAATATCATCCAGGGCATATCTTAGAATTTGACAGTCTGCCATCTTGTATTTGATTTGTTTACAGCAAACATGTACAGATTACTTTATCTCAGCAATCCAAGTGCAGCATGTAGCAAACCTATAAATATATTATGTTATTATAATACAGGAATGACAGCCGGCACTTCTTTGTCTCCAAAGGTTGTCACTTCATGGAGAAAAAAGATACTGAATATTGTGAAGTACCCCACTAAAACTTGTCATGCAGCTATTCCAAGATTCTTTCATTTAAAAGCACAATCTAAATGTTTAAAAATCAATGTTAAGAACTAGTACCTAGAAAATTTTATTATAAAATATCTGTGTGGTCTTGGCCTCTCAGTTAAGATTAATTATGTTTAAAGTTATATCCCTGAATAGGTATTGACCCCAAATCTTCTATGATGCACTTCAGAATTTGATGCATGGAATCTTTTTTATATATTTAGTTCGCAAAATGTATGCATGCTGTGTTTTCCCCCCAGACATGAATGCACTCTTCATCAATTTCATACATATCCTGAGATGCCAAAACACTAGAATTAAATGCAGCATCTATTTGTCTCTAAAAATAATGTTTTGAAACATCTAACCTTTTGCATAGAAAAAGAGAATACTATGAAATAGCACAGACAGTCCATGATGTAGTTATTGCCCATTTTACTTAAAAGGATGATCTGTGTATGGCTTATAACTCAATGACTGAATACCCATATCTGCTTGCTTCACTGTAACTTTTGCTGAAGGCTCTGCGGAAATTTATTACTGAAAAGCTTCACCAGACCAACCCCTTCAGTCCATTAACAAAAGTTAAAATAAATGTATGATGTCCACTTCTGACTTGCTCATATCATGTGAAGATGAAAATTTGAGAATTGCTTACAATACTCCATGTCTTACTTGCAGTCAAAAAACAAAGGATAAATATTTTCTACTACTCCTGCCTTTTCTTAGGTATTACAGATGGTGCTCCACTCATTTTCCTGGCTGCTTTTTTACAATGGTTTGAATTAAATCTACCATTTTTGCATATTTCTTTCCAGTTTTAGCTGTGTCACTTTTTATGCTTTCTGCATATTTTTGCATATAATACCATTTTGTTGGCCATCGACATAGATATACTTTTTTCCTAGACCTGATGTGATGCTACAAACCTAGACATTGAAAATACCTGGCTGCACTTCTGAATGTCCCCCTTGTTTATTGTTACTGGTCTTAAAAAATGATTCCTTCTGTTGAACCAGGATTTCCCCTGGTTTGTTATGATATGGGTCACTTCAGGCCTGTCTGACTTGTACACAAACCTTTTGCTTTTTGGGCTTTAATGCATCTGACACTATATATGCCATTCCCAAATGCTTGTTTTTGTTTGCTTGTTTTATCTCATCAAAAAGAAAGGTTTTGTTGGTCACTGAGCATAAAAAATTACATGGAAGATATTTCTCTGAATACAGATTCTCTTGCCTATCTGTAATTTGCTAAATATTTAAACTATGAATTTATGAAAATAATTGCATTTCTTGAAGAAACATTTGCATGGTAGGTAGACTAAAATCTTCTTCTTCTTTCGGCTTTTTCCTGGTTAGGGGTCGCCACAGCGGATCACCTTGTCCACACATTGAATGGCAGTGGAGTTTTACAGTGTCGAGTTGCCAGCCCGGCACCCAATCTTCCACAGAAGGCACGCTCACACGCACACCTAGGGCCAATTTAGAGTGTCCAATCCACCTGCAGCATGTCTTTGGGAGGAAACCGGAGCACCCGGAGGAAACCCACACGACCACAGGGAGGACATGCAGACTCCACACAGAAGGCACCCGAGTGGAGGATTGAACCGGAGAACCTCTTGCTGTGAGGCGGCAATGCTAACCACTGCACCACCGTGGCCACCCATATGGTAGGTAGACTAAAATACTGCTTGTTTATTTAATTACTTGTAACAGTAATGGTTTTCTGTGCTTGGATAAAAGACTAAAAATAGTACTATAAAATGGCTTAAACAGGAAAATAAATTTAAAGGTGATTGGAGCTAGCAGCTAATGTACCAGCTATATAGGAAAGAATGGCTGGATTTGAATATTTCTGTTTGTGTATAACAAAAAAAAAATGTTGAAGTGAAAAAAGGGAACCTGTTAGATTTGTTGGATATGGAGTCATGCCATTTTGGATGTAGCACCACACAGACTTACACAAGTGCAGGCATGTGCACATGCACACAGATTATACCTCTATAGACAGTAGGAAAAAATTCTAATTCACCTATAGCATGTTTTGGGGAAGATTGCAGAACTTGGATAGTTGTCCACAGTTGGGCAGGCACAACATCCAGGACAGTACATATAATCATATCGTGGTGTTTCGAGATGCTCCTTGTGCAGCAAAATCCTCTGCTTTGAAGAAAGTTGCTGCAAATCCTATTTATAATGGTAGATGGGACAAACAGCAATGTGGAAACTATAGACTACAAAGATTATTTTCATCTATCAACTTGCTTGCAAGAGAAAGTGTAGTTGCATTGCTGCAATATTTAATTAGGTTAAGAATCAAGCATACCCATTAGTGTAAATGAAGATGAGCTTAATCAATGGCATTATCAGTCCATACATTTGTTAGTCCCAATACAGCTCTTCTGGACAAGGGAAAGCAGGTGGACACTGTGATTTAGAACTTTAGTAAAGTGTTTCCCACTTTGATCAGTGTAGCATTTTGCAGAAACTGGAAATAATAGGTGTAACTTAAAACCTGCAGAAATGGATTGAGTGCCAGTTGACAGGACAGAGGATTAGAGGATGTCATCATTGAACTATGTGTAGAGAATATTGGAATATCATAAACATGTTTGCTGGGACCATCATTTTTCAGTCTTTGCAACATGTGTAAGCATTGATTTTGTAAGGTATTGTAATTGCAAGAGCATTGTTGTTAGAACCACATGTTTTTAGTCTTTGCAACATGTTTAAACGTTGACACTGAGGTAATAGGTACTATGTATATATTATGTGGGCAAGATAAGTAATAAAACAGAAACTATTCATAAAAGGCTGAGGCTACATAAAACCTTCAAATTCTTTACTCTTAATCAGCTGACCATAGAATGCCCTTTAATATGGATAATGTTTAGTTATTAGAATACGACCCAAGAAGTATAAATCATACTTTTCAAATTGAGTAGTATTGGGAAATTCTAGTGTGCACCAGATTAAGTTCACAGAAGCAAAAAAATCTTTATTTATGCCTGCTATCCAACAATAAACTGATTCTTCATGTGTATAAGATTAAAACACAAAATTTGGCCCTATTAAAATAAGTGTTAGTTACCTTATTGGGAGGGGGGTTATTACTAAGTTTTAGTACTCCCATTAGCCTATCAGATAATTACAATCTAGTTTGTTTATAGAAATAAATAGAATGTTTCTTCTTACTTATATTATCTAAGATATATCGCCTTAAGGGGTTCTGAAGTCCTCCTACCGCTGTTAAGCAGGTTTGCAAGAAAGAAGATGGAATGCACTTTTACAGTATAGTCTCTACATAAACAAAAGAATAAGAACAGATTTGAGGAGCTATACCAAGAAGGTTCGTAGGAAGAGAGAGTATACATATGGCTTTTAAAGACACACGATGGCCACTGGTTATATTCCTTCAAATATCAAAAGAAAAAAGTGACTTTTAAGGGTGGGGAGTTGTCTGAGAATTTGGATCTGAGTAAATTTAAATACATGAAAGAACTAAGAAAAAAAGGCTTAAAAACAGACATAAGGAATAACCTAAACAGTATTGGTTTAACAGCAGGAGATGGAAAATCCAAATTCAGTTCCTACAAATGTTAGAAGAAAGTACTTTAGATAAGTTTGAACAGGTACTTGTTGAGGAACTAAGTGATAAATGCAAAACTGGTTATTCGATAGCAGGAGCTTGAAGCAGTGCTCTGTTTCTTGAATGAATGGATTTGATGTTGTAGATGTAAATGCACAAATGCTTTATTCCTGGGAATTTGTACCCCTTACATGCTGATCATCAAGCCTTATCCTAATAAGAATGGACTAATTTGTTCTTCAACTCCAGGGTTTCCACACAGAGCCATAGTGAGTGCTGTTAGGGAAGGGGATGCATAATTCAGGCATTCATGAGTGTGCTTTGTGCTTTCACAAAAGTCATATTAATAGCATTTAAATGGCCTAACCCAACCCCTGTTGTCAGAAGAATGAGCAATTTCCATCAGCTCAGAGGTTTGCAATGCCTACCCCATAGGAAGGATGCTCCTGCATGCCCACAATGAAAGCAGCCACTCATTGGTGACTGAGTTAGCAAATGTCCAACTCCAGGCTGGGTATTTTCAGTTAGCCATGTCCATCTTCTGTGGCAATGCTGTCAATATGCAGGGCTTCATCCTTGTATGCCACAATGCCAGCATCAGGTATGCTAATGATTTTTGTCATACCATAGAAGTCTGTAACTCCGATTCTATGCCAAAAATGCCAATATTACCAGAAGAGACATAGTCACAAAACTTGTCACAGTACAAAGTAAAATGAGCTGTCCATTTCAACATTTACATTGAATAAATTAAATGATGTGAATACAGAAGTTTGAAATTTCCACTTTGAACAGCAGAAATATTGTATCATGAGAGACTATTGTTCTGAATTACACCTCAGAATTTTGAAATCCATATAAATGACTATAAATGCAGAAATTTCAATTTTTTCATCTAGAAATTAATTCAGATGGATATCACATATGTAATACAGACAGAAGAGAGGTTTATTTGTGCTATGTCCATAGAGGCATGATTTTCAAAATTTGTATTTAAGTTTAAAAATGAAACTCATATAATGATGCTGTAATGGCAGCAGACACCAATTTTAAAAGGCACTAATGCTTTTTTATAACTTCTACAACTCAAGTAATTCTTTCCATAAGAAATGTATGTACATTTATTGCTTTGCAAAATCTTTATAATTTTTGAACTATTCAATGTTTTTCAAGGAGTTTTCCAAAATAATACTGCTACTTATAGTCACATGCTTGTAAAACTGGGTCTATACATATTGCTTGTATACCAAATTAGAAAGCTGAATTCAATTTTTTCTTCTGAGGAAACAACATCTCCAAATCTTCCCATGCAGAAGATGATGCTCCTGTTCAACCATGAGGGGAAGCAGCAGAAAGATGAACTTATTTTTTCACATAAGCTGTATTGATTTGGCCAATAGTGTATTCAATCATGTGGCATACAGTGGCATGCCCTAAGTGCCCAAATTAATCTGACTTAATTTTTTTTGTTAGTCCACAGAATTGAATCAATGACCCCTCTTCCTAATACCCAAATGATCCATCCATCCATCAATCCATTAGGATCAGAGTACCCCAAACACATTCATCCCCTGGTGGAAGTGAGAGTCAAGTGTTAGAGAGCAGACCTATCTGCTGATCATGGGAACTGTTCTGTCCCCAGCCTCACCATAGCTTACATATTCCTTGATAGCTGTTGTGGGAGGTGCATCTGTGCTATTGTTCTTGCCTAACCTCCTAGTTAAGTAGTTACCCAATGTGCACTGTGGTCTCACTAGGCTCTTTGCTACAGGTGATACACCTGCACTTTTACAAATGTCACCACTGCAATGCGTCTAGCTGCCCAAACCAAGATTTGTGAGATGGCATTCTCTGCTACCTTGTGTACTACCACCAGTGCCCATGCCACTGAGCAGAGATGCACACACCAAGATTGGTGAGCTGTCATTCTCTGCTCCCATGCTCAGTGCCACCAGTGGCCATGCCACTAGTCAAGCATGAGTCATTCAGGATGCAGCTGAGGCTTTTCCTTCTGTGACAAACAGCTGATTATGACTTAAGATCCTCAATTTAGTTGAGATGAGGCACTTCCTCATGCGACTCAGTGAAAGAAGCATTTTTTAGCACAGTTTTTATGAGGTGCATATCTCATATTCCATGCATCGGTGGATATTTCTTATTCTGATAAGCTTTTCCTTGAAATTTTCACAATAATTGCTCGAGCACTGCAGAAAATCCATGGTTTCATAACAGAGGGCCAAACATATGACAATGACCCAGTTGACACAAGGTGAATTAGTGGCTTGGGTGCAGCAGGAGCTGGACATGGGAAGGTGAGGGCAAGTGGTCAACATCAACTAGACCATCCTGGAGGAACTGGGGTAAAAGTGCACTGCAATGTAGTATGTTGGCCAGGGACATGCAAGTGGTCTTGCTAAACCATGATAATGTGGTAGGCTTCCTGTGGCAAGGGTGTAAATATACACATCCTCAGATCAAAGTATTTCAGACCATTACTTACGCAGGTGCATATTACCCACCAGGGGTGGGATTAGCTTTTAGGTGTCTGGATGATGGTTTTCTGCAACTGTTTTTTTTTCTCAGGAGAAATAATTCAGCTGATCAAGTCAGAGACTGATTGATGGCTCGCAAGCAAAAGGGAAAAATGGACACATAAGCTGCAGAATGGATGCATTGTATTTAGTTTTTTTTTATTTAAAAATGAGCTAACAAGTATTTCTGCATCACATCAAATTGTATACATTATGTATGACAGTGGTTTTGACTGAACTATATTTCATTGAAATACAATTGACTGAACAAATCTGAAAATTAATTTAAATCATGATTAACTGAAAAGTGTAAAGTAAGGAAGCGGTGATGCATTGTGTATTTTTATGTGCATTAGTAAATTTAGGAAATGGGTGTGGGGTGTAATGAAGGTTTGTCAAATATGTTCAGTCATTTGTGATTCATTAAAGGTGTGACTCACTCAAAATAACTACCTTCATTACGTCCATATGTATATTTGTATGATACATACAAGCTGCGTCTCTCGACCTCTTCAAGTCATTAAACAGTGATTTCAAAGACCAAAGATATGAGGCAAAAATATGAGCATTCTGTGAAAATCTGCATAGTTGAGAGGTGTGAAACATTAATGCTTAGTCTTAATATAAATCAAATCAGTACATACTGTATAACTTTCAAAAATGCAACTTCAGAGAATTTTCAAATAAATTATATAAGGTGCAGAAGTTCAAGTTTGGGATATTGTTTGCATAAACTAATCATAAGTATTTTTTGTACTAGTGTAACATACATATAAAGATAACTATGTACATTTCTACTTTGCAGCATAACTGTCTTAGCCTCACACCCTTGGGATTTCATCCATAAGCAGAGAGGGTAAAGCATTGCTGCTATTGCAATATTTCATTGTAGCTGCATGTTCATTTTTCACTGAGTAAGGATAGTACATGCTATTATTTTATTTATTTTTATTTATTTTATTTTATTTTATTTTAAATTTGTTGACCGGGAAAATCCGACTGGATACATGTCCATTTTCAGCGGAGGCCCGGGGAGAAAAGCTCCACATTGACATTAGTTTACATACTTATAAACAGAGAATATATTACATGTTTTGATAATTAATACATAGGTACAAAGAGATAAGTGAACAGAGAAACTACTGCTCTTTACTAAGCCTAATACGTAGGTACAATAAGATTATGTAATTGATAAACATATAAGACTAATATGTAGGTACAGTAAGATTAAGTAAATGATGAACATATAAGGTTTAAAAGGAGAAAATGTCAGAGTAAATGCTAGATAGAGGAAGAGCCTAGAGGAAAACATGAGGAGAAGTGGGGTTCCGGAGGGTGGTGGGTTTAGTCTGGTTTGGAACATTGACAGAGCCACTGGTTTTTAAAGTGAAGGGTTAGATTTTTCTTGAATTTGGATAAAGAGGTGGTGGTGGTGAGTTGAGGTGGAAGGGAATTCCATATTTTACCAATGGAATTTGCAAACAGCGAGTCACCTCCAGAGTTACAGGATTTGACTGTTTGAGCAAGTAGCCTATTTGCTGAACGCAGAATAGTTAGGTTTAGATATGGGGTGATTAAATTACGCAGTGCAGGGATGGAATCAGGATGATGGAGGATCTTGTAAGCTATAGTTAGCTGGGTTTGTTGAAGTAGGTTAGATAGTTCCACCCAGCCTAGGTTGTGCGGGTTGATACAGTGATGGGTTTTGTAAGGCATGCCAGTAACAAATCTAGCAATGTGATTGTAGCAGCCAGAGAGCTTATTTAGGTCAGATTTGTACAGGTTGGTAAGTATGGGAGAGGCATAAAGGAGTGAGGAGAGGAGATGAGAGCGGGCTGTGGCTTCTCTTGCTTTGGGAGTAAGAAAGGATCTTATTCTATAAAGAGACCCCAGTTTTATGTTAACTGTTTTAATAGTTTGGTTAATGTGTAGGTCGAATCTGAGTTTGTTGTCTATGGTAAAACTTAGTAATTTGGAATTTGAGTCGCGGGATATAGTAGTCCCATTTTTGGATTGAACAGAAAAGGGTATGGGGGTAGGTTTATGGGTAGGCTGGAAGAGTAATAGTTTGTTTTTTTTAGGGTTAAGGATCAAATGGCGACCTAGCAACCAGTCTTCAACTGCAGTGAGACAGTCTTGGGTTTTGGATAATAGCTTAGTTGGTGACCTGTCCGTGTTTATGAGTGTTGAGTCGTCCGCATATTGTATACAGGAGGACTCGGGGATGACTGTGTGGAGGTCGTTTATAAACATAGAAAAGAGTAGGGGTCCCAGGATGGAGCCTTGGGGAACCCCTATGGTGTTAGGTAATGGGGTGAGAGTTTGTTTTGCCATAGTATGACTTGATTTCTGTCTGAGAGATAGGCATGGAACCACTTGAGTGTTGTGTTGTCTAGTTCAAATGTTTTTAGAGTGTTGTGCAGTAGTTGGTGGTTGACCATATCGAAGGCCTTTGATAGGTCAAGAAAGAGAGCGGATGACATGTTTTTGTTGTTTTTGTTGTGGTTTATTGTGTCAGTGAAGGACAGGAGGGCAGTGGTAGTGCTGTGTTTGGGTCTGAAGCCATGCTGTGAGGTAGTTAGGAGCTTGTTCTGGATTAGATAGGGTACTAGTTGATTGTGTATGCATTTTTCCATGATTTTAGCAAGGGGTGACAATATGGCTATTGGCCTGTAGTTGGATAGGTCAGTAGATGTGCCACCTTTATGGAGAGGGATGATGTGGGAGATTTTCCAGATTGAGGGGATAGTAGATTCCGTTATGGTGCGGTTAATTAGGATGGAGATGGGGTAAGCTATGACCTCTGCAGCTTTTTGTAGGTAGTCAGCTGGTAGAAGGTCAGCAGCAATGGTAGTAGGCTTTAGGTATGCCAGTATACTTAATGCACTTCAGGTGCAAGTTTGGCTCTGCATTGATGGTGTTGTGATATAGGAACAATATGAGACTGTTGTATTGTGAAATAGAGAAAGCAATACTTTTATATAACATGTTTGTTTAGCAACTGAGAGATGTAAAAGTGACTTTTTTCCAGACATGACTACATTGACACATTTCCTTATTCTATGGCATTTGGTGTTTAAAGCTGTGCACTTGTACCACAACAGTCTTACTTCTTTCTTATAGCTTTTTTTTTTCCTTTTGTGACTATGAAGGATGAAGATAATCTCTGAAAAAAAGGTAAGTGCAAAACTCCTTCTTTAAAATGCACTTATAAAGTAAATTCTTTGTGCAAATTTTCTAATAGTAGTGAATATTGTTTACAAGGCATGTTATTTGTTGCACTGCACCACACACATTCATGCATGAACACATTGAAAGTATAGTTGTTCCAAGGCTTTTATTACAAGTATTTACTGTTATAGAGAATTTATTGTAATACAAGATAAACCGTATTGAGTATTTCCCTTGTAGGTTGTGTAATGATTAAATTATCTTCAAGCATTGTAAGGAGTTTGTGAATATGCTGCTGTGCAGTTTTTATTGAATATGTACATACATTGTGTGTAATAAAACTATGTGCTGTTCTTTTCCTTTCTGTGTCAATGCTAAGCTTCTTCTGATTTCTCCCATTCATTGCTATTCAACTGTCTTATCTGTAGTCTGTTTCATCCCACATGCCTTCAGTTTTGTGGTCTATTCACCTGTTCTTTGTTGAAGTTCTTGCTCAGAGTCTGCCTGTAATGCCACATTGTCTGCACACAGCAACTTCATTGATCTGTCCCCTCTGGCCTATTTGCTAATGTAGTCCATCACCAGTATGAACAGTAGTGGGCTCAGAGCTGAACCCTGATGCACACCCACTCCTACTGGGAACCTCTCTGTGATTCCAAACACTGTTCATACTTGAGTCATTTGGTCCTTGTACAATAGCCTGCATTATTTATACCAGTGTTCCTGGGTCTTCTAACCACTGCAGAACAACCCAAATACACTTTCTTGGGACCTTGTTAGATGCTTTCACCCAATTTAAGAATGCCCAGTTAGTCTTTCCTCATCTCTATCTTCTCAACTATTTGTTTCACTGCAAACATTGGATCAGTTGTGCTGCACCATGATCTGAATTGGAACTGCTCATTTCCTGTCTTTCTTTCTACTACTGTGCATATTTAGTTATCAATCATCCTGTCTAAAACTTCCATGCATTGCGATGAGAGTTTGATGCCTCTTTAATGCCCATGGTTGTGAATGTCCCTTTTCTTCTTTAACGCTGGCACTAGTATGCTTCCTCTCCAGTCATCTGGAATGCACCTTTCTCTCCATACCGGTATAAGTACGCTCAGGAGCCATTTCTACACTCTATCACCCAGCATCTTCATCATATCTGTTGTGACCTCATCTAACCCTGCTGCTTTCCATGACTACATTTCCCTTAGTGCTGTTCTTCTTAGGGGTGGGCTCCTCCTCTTCTTTCATAGGCTGTGTCTGGGCCAGTACAGCGTCTGTGTTTTTTTTTTTTTGTTTTTGTTTTTTTTCATTCAGAAGCTGCTTGAAACACCCCCATCTGCCTTTGATGTCCTGTGACTGGTGAGTAGGTTGATGTTGGCAAACCTTACAAAGGGTGTCTGATTATATATCTTTGCCTTCCACCCTGATAATTTTTGTGCCATCTACTGAGTCAAATTCCAGAAGCTGGTAGAGTGCCTCCAATGCCTTACTCTTTGGCATTGCAATTCTTCTCTTAGCCATTTTGTTAGCCAACCAGTATTCCTCCTTAAACTCATCCATCTTTTCTGTCTCCCACTTTTCTCTGCACACCTTTCTTTTTTTTTTTTTTTTTTTTTTGCACTTTTTTCTTTGATAAATTCCTGGACTTCTGCATTCCACTGCCAACTTTCCTTATGTATCTTGCTTCCATACCTGTCTTGGCCAAACATCTATACTATAGTCATCACACTTGCTGTTTTGAGGTACTGCCATTCTTCTTCAGCTTCATCTATTTCATCTTCCTGAGGTGTTAGAGCCATGAGTAATTCCAGTGTCCAGCATGGACTCAACAGAGCTTTCCCAGGGAACCCAACTTGGGCAACTAGACACTGGCCAGTAGCTTACTGACACAGCACTACTGGGATTTATAGCAGGCATGCATTGGCAAACAGGATCACTTGTATTCTTCCCACCATTAGCATGGGTTCCAGCTTTAGGACAGAGTGGGCTGGGTACTCAACTTCCTTGTCACCAGCAAATACTTGTGCCCATTTTTGGTGACATTAGTCAACATGACTGAATCATCTAAAAGGCCAGTTTTTACACCATTGTGTATCTAGCCCTGCATAACATGCAGTCTGTGATTCCTGTTCCCCAAGCTAGATATGCTGCACACCACACTTTGATGCTCAAAGTGGTTGACTTATACATCTCTTTTACTAAAAGGGCCTCATCTAGAGTCTATGCTGCTGCCTGCAACTCCATTCTTGGATGAGTCTTTGGTGGAAACACTGATAGAATCTAAATGGCAATGCTGAGATCTGCTCTGAGCTACAACAGAATGGCATTAAATATACTGATCTCAAGGATATTGCCAATATCCTGGCAGATCGATTCAGTGTAGACTTCACCCCCACTTACCCCCCTAAAGGGCCCAGCTCAGTACTGAAAGATTGCCAAATTCTGGTAATAACGGCCACACAGGTAAAAAATGCACTCTCCAAAGCTAAGAATACAGCACCCATGGGACCAGATGACATCCCAGGCTGTGCACTACATGAACTACAAAATGAACTGACACCTCACCTAAGTGTCACGTTTAATCATAGCCTCATCTCAGGCTTCATGCCTACTGAGTGGTGCACAGCTACATTTATCCCACTCCACAAGGGGGAATCCATCTTGGATGCCAAGAACTACAGCCCCATCAGTCTGACTAGCCTGATCTGCAAGGCCATGGAAGGTATTATCATGGAACTTATAAACAAAGACATTGGCAACCTTCAAACACTGGACCCCATGCAGTTTGGGTTCATGAAGGGCCGATCTTGTCTTCTGAATCTGATTGACGTCTTCTAATCAGTCTCCAAAGTTGTGGACAAGGGTAAGGTGGTCCACACAGCCTATCTGGACCTTGCTAAGGCCTTCAACACCATCCCCCACTCTGGAATCATAGATAAACTTACTAAGCTGAGCATTAATCCCTATGTCACTCGATGGGTTGCCAACTGGCTTACTGACAGAACCCACACTGTAAAAGTAGCCAACTCCAAATCCAGTTCCAAACAAGTGACAAGTGGAGTACCTCAGGGTTCAGTCCTGTGACCGCTGTTGTTTAGCATCTGCTTCTGTGAAGTACAAGCCAACACTAAGGGACTCTGACTAACAAAGTTCGCAAATGACTGCAAACTAGGAACCATTAATGAATCCCCATTTGATGTGGCTATTCTACAAAAAGGCCTTACAGAGACAGATGCTTGGTGCCAGAGCCATGGGCTCAAGCTCAATGCCAAGAAATGTATAGTTATCCCCTTTGGGAAAAAACATGTACCCATGAATTACCACATAGGTGGCAGTACACTGAACACTGAAAGTGTGATAAGATACTTAGGGACACAGGTGGACAGCGGTCTCACCTTCAATAACCACATCACCACAACAGTCAGGAAATCCTTCTATGTGGCACACCTCATCACTAAGGGCTTTTCATCCAGAAAAAAGGAGGTCATTGTCCCACTGTACTCATCCCTCATTAGACCCATTATAGAATACAATGCCCCATTTGGTATGTACCTCTCAAGACATCTGCAACAACTGGAAAGGCCGCGTAAATACCTCACTAAAAGAATCACAGGCCTAAAACAGATGCCCTATGCTGACCGTCTAAAAAACCTCCATCTATACTCTGTCGCATATCGTCTACTCAGAGGCGATCTCTGCTTAGAATAAAAGGCCATGTCAAAACCAGAGCTGTTGGACATGCTACACTTAAAGAAATCCCAATTCCTCAGAGTCACACACTCCAGGGATCTAAACCTTGTCATCACAATGAACAAAACATACTGGAGGGATAGGTTCCTGACGCAGAGACTCCTCAGACTCTGGAAGAGACTGCCCATACATGTCAAGCAGAATGACTCTTTGGCCCTCTTCAAAAGGAATCTTGATGATTGGATGGAAGATAGGAAATTCACCCCAGGGATCACATCAGTCACCCTGCTAGACAGGAGTCCAAGAAAGTAAATAATGTGGGAAGAAATAGCCAGGGAATTGTTATGGCTAGACTTGCATAGGCCCTAGGGCCGATAGCCTAGTACCAACCTATGAACCTATGAAACTATAAGAATGTATGTGGACTCTCTTAAGCTTATGCTGTGTTAGTAGAATATGTGCAAATCGTGATGATGATCTTTGAACTGGTATAGAGTTAGATGTAGTTCCATTGAATACTAGATACAACAAAAATAAAAATCACACACACTGACAAATGAAACATAAGGCCAGATATCTTGAACAGCGTGTCAAAAGCAAGATTATTACACTCCATCCAGACTAACCCCAGCATTGGCTGTCAGCAAACATATGTTTGATTTTATTTTTCAATGTTTTACAGTCCTGTTAGGAAAAAGTTTACTCTAGCTGGCTGGAATGAATAGACCTAGTACTCTTACCTCACATTTTTGTACAGGCACTTGGAGTCTGAAGGAGAAATTGATGAACAAACCTGGTTCTTTTTGTCCTATGCCATATTAAATATATGATAAATACTGACATTGGTTTCCATGTGAAAGCTTGAAATGAAGTACATGTTGCCCATGCAATACCTCTTACTTTTCATCCATTTTATATTGCCTGGGATTGAGCTGGATAAAGGAAAGCTAGCAGCATTGATGGGTTTATTATCAATGTAGCTGAGTAGGTTAATTATGAATGAGTTACAGAAGAGCCCTTCAGGTAATACTAGGGCAAGTGGAAGTCTTACTTCAATGGTTCAAGGTTTTAAAGTTGGAATCCTTTGCTATGCAACCTACATGCACCTTAAAAGATGGGTCCCTTGTCTTGGATAATCTGTATGTTTTTCCACCTTGTGATACAAGGGAATGAAGATTCCCATAATATTTGCAGTCAGACAGATCTGTCATGGCTGTTTTTGAAGTGACAATGAGTAACTACCCTTTTTTGCCAAAATAAGTATTGTTTACTTTTTGTTTTCATTCAACATGGTTCTCTCATATTCAGAACTTAAAGTATTTGAAATTTAATTGCATTTTGCTTATCAGTTTAAACTATGAATATGTAGCAACTGAGAATCCACAACCACCAAGGATAGATCCCTGGGGAACCCATATGTTGCATTGTTAGACTTCTGGCATAGCATTGTTCCCAGGTATAGCTTGACACCTTCCTGCTAAGGAAGTAGTGATCCATCTCAGACATGGTTAAATCCTTCTTGCATAACCATTAGAACATGATAATGTAGTCCACATGATAAGAGTTTTAAATATGTAAGAAAATTGCTGTAGTATATCGACTACTTAAATTGGTAGCTATGAAATCAACTGGCTTCATGATATCTGTGTGTGTGTGTGTGTGTGTGTGTGTGTGTGTGTGTGTGTGTGTGTGTGTGTGTGTGTGTGTGTGTATGTGTGTGTGTGTGTGTGTGTGTGTGTGTGTGTGTGTGTGTGTGTGTGTGTGTGTGTGTGTGTGTGTGTGTGTGTGTGTGTGCACGCACATGCGTGCCATGTCCTTTTCTGAATCCATGGTGAGTCTACAATAGCTTACATATTTCTAGGACAGGTGCTAAGTATCGATTTCCTAATCACTGTTACTGGGTGTGCATGAGGGAGTGAGACTTCTCATAGGGTGATAGTTCTTAATTTTACATATATCCCTATACTTAGGTTCATAGGTACTTTTAGGCTGTTGACCTGTGAGGATCTTAAAAAACCTAGTTTTACATTCCTGTGGTAGTTTTTAGCTCTTACATTATGCATACAAAACCCAGAGATGGGCAGAAAAGAGTATGTTGGGACATTTACTTGTTACCCCTATCCGTGAGGGACAAGACTCTTAAAGTGTGATATTTACTTTGGCTTTCTGCCACATGCCCACAGCCATCTCATCTATGATACTCCTTTCAACATGGCAAAACTAAATACAATGATGTCATATTTGTCTGAGGAAGGTTATTTAATGATACAGAGCTATACTGTTTGATTTTTTTTAGCATAGCTGTTGTAGTGTTGTGACATTTTAAAGCTTAAGTATGAAAAGCACCTCATTCATGTTTGAGACTTTGGCATCAACATACTTTTAATTAACAGTTGTTTTATAACAGCAGTTACAATAGTTATAAAGTTCTGGGGAAGCCCTCTGAGACTGAATGACATTTTCTGATTAATTTGTTGAGACCCTTCTAGAAAAAAGCATATTGGACCTAGGCATAGTATGTATTCAAAGAAAACAATGCAGTGTTTTTCACTTCAAGACAGAAATGATTTTTCACAGTGTCATTCTAGGCAGTGTGGTAACTACTAAAGAGTTACTGTTATTGCCCTCTTCCCGTCTCAGTTCTTTAAGAGGAAAACAAACAAATGTGAAAATATCAGGTAGATCCATTTTGCCCCTTAAACAGAAAACCCTTAATGGGGAATTAGCTGCAGCAAACTTGTTTGCTGTCTTTTGTAATACTTAAGTGAATTTGTGATTGAAAATCTGCTTATCCATTGTACTGTATACAAGCTATGATGATCCATCGCTAAACAGAGTAGTTGATTTATTTAAGTAAAGGGGTTATAGAAGAAATTACATAAATAAAAATTTAGAGGAGTTACAAAAAGTTAGAATGAATAATTTCTCCTGATTAGAAAAAATATACTCATTTTTGGGGGTTTAAAATGCTGGGGAAAAAAAGGGATGGTAGGAAGTATGTACTGGCATGTCAAATAAGGTATAATGTAAGATTTAGAGAATTAAAGGAAATTCTTAATTCAAATTAGTATGTTATACAAGGAAATCCAAATCTGAAAAAAAGAAGAAAAAGAAATCACTCAGTGGAGGGAAAGCATTCGTAGGTAGAAAACTGATAATTTATGAAACATTTTTGAAGGTATACAGAAAGTAGTAAAAGAAAGTAACAGTAAAATATTAAAACTGTAGGCACATACCCTGTGGTTTCTGTAAGACCTGAAGATTTATCCACAGGAGAAAGTCAGTATAGATGTCTACTTTGGGTTAGTTTTCCCCTACCTTTAGATATGCTTGTAATATAGAAAAGTTCATTTATCTTAAAGTATACAGCACATGTCTCTCTTTATATAGGTAAAACAATGTGAACATTGATTGCAATAATACTTAATGGAACATAAAAACTCAATAACTAAAAATTAGGTTGATGCCAATGTTGTAAGTAAGCATTTATGTGATTGTAGTACTGTAAAAATAGTTTTACTTGTTTCCAGTTTGAGCATTCTGTATAGAATTTGAGGGAATGATTTAACTCCATTTTGGAAAAAGAAATTAATTTGGCAACTTAATTTAGATGCAGCTACACCCCCCTGATTTGAGTAACTCATTGAGTATTAAATGTTTCTTTAATCTTGATTTGAATGTCTGATTTTATATAATAGATTAAGGTTTAATGTTGTGTGTATATATGCATATATATATATATATATATATATAGAGAGAGAGAGAGAGAGAGAGATTAGCAGCTTGAGTATTATGAAGTTGTTTATTATAAAAGATGAAAATGTTAAAGCTTGACCTCATGGTGTCAAATGTGTATTTTGGATTTTTGTATATGGATGGCATCTGGGAATAGTAAGTGCAAAGAAAGAGTGAGATGCTGTGTTTTGCCAGAAATATTATGTCAGGTAAACAGGTAGTACAGAGTTGTACCTTTGTAAAGAATGCCGTAAGATTTCAGTGGAAGAAATTAACATATCCTTAGTGTTAAAACATCCATATAGCAAACAGGGCAATTTGTTTTATTTATTTTTCTTTTGTTGACGGGATCAGTTCCACTAGGCTAATAGTGTATTTTCAAGGGTGACCAAAGGTGGTATTAACATGATTTTTGCCATTTTTATGAATGTGTATTGATTTCCTATTAAAAGACAAGGAAGCAAGAGCAATTATTCGTCTCTCTTATGAAGAGGAGTGATACATTATTGCAGGGTCTGTTTTATTATTGTGCAAATCACATTTCTTTACGTGCCCTTTAAATTCTGTCGGTCCTTTTTGGGATGGGGCCCTGATTGTCACCATATTCTGACTTACATGACATCTTTAAAAGTATCAGATTATGAAAAGGTTGAATGCTTTGTTTGTTTCAACTGAATCTTCTCCAAGTCTTTCCTTTAGGGCATAATACAGGATCAGTGAAAGTTAACTCACATATAATTTACTGTTTTAGGGAAAAGTAATACCCCCTGTGGGAAGTCAAGGGGCCAGAATACCTTGGCACACCCTTTATAGTCTAATGTGGCTTTAGAAGAAAGTTTATTTGTGACTTGCAAAAATGTGTCATAAGATTATAAAATGGATAGCAGATTACAGAGAGTGGTTGTCCAGGAACATTGCTTCCAGTGGGTAAGAGTTAAATCAAGTGTTCATCAGGATTCAGTCCTTGGATCCATTATCTCTCTGTTTTTATATCTATATTCACTACAAAATGGTGCAAGCTTTGTAAAAATGCTGATGACATAAACATAAGTACTTTAGTGTCAAGTATTTCAGATCTTATTCGTATCCAGCAGTATCACATCCCAAAGACATGCTGTAGGTGGATTGGACACTCTAAATTGGTCCTAGGCATTGTGTGTGTGCCTTCTGTGGAAGGTTGGGCACTGGGCTGGCAACTCGACACCGTAAAACTCCACTGCCAATCATGATCAGACAGGTGATCCGCTGTGGTGACCCTTAACCGGGAAAAAGCTGAAAGAAGAAGAAGACTCGTATACAGCAGTATTTCAACACTTTGAACAAAAGGGAATTTCTTAATGGATTATTACTCAGTAAATACAAATTCCAAGTTATGTACACTGGTAAAACTAGCACTGACTTGCATACTCACTTAAATAATTCAGTCCTGGATGTGGCAAGCTCTTTTAAAGAGTTTGGCGTATTTAGTAATAATAAGCCTATTTAAACAATGCAATTTGAATTTGTAAACAGAGGTCGAGTCAACTTGGCACTGTTACTGAGATCAAGTTCTTCTCAGGTTCGTAATTATCTGGTCTTTAAGATAAAAAATTGAAATGAATACACTTGGACAAATTTTGGATCAATTAAAAAAAATTTAAATTGAGAGATTGTGAAGTGGCATAAAACACAGGCACTTCCAGTGCAGCTAAAAATCCTGTTTAGAGTCTGTCTGACCCCTCTTTTAAACATTTCAGTGTTCTCAAAACATATGAGAATTTGTTACAGTTTACTAGAACACTAAACAACTATCCATTAGTGTTGACAAATAATTTGAAGAACTTTCATAGAAACTTCTGAGTTATTTAGATCAAAGGAAAATTATATGGGAAAGTAGGATTAAAGACAGCCGTATGTACTTTTTTCACAAAGCATAAACAAAAGTGTTAGCCCAAGTATTCTAAAAGTTGGGATAATTATTGTCCATGGATTTTAAATATGGTAAATCCCCCCTACAGGAAATGGTCCCTTGAAAAAAGTTCTCAACGCCATTCAAACATTTAGGCTCAGAAATCTATTTTATATATTTTTGCAGACATCTAAACTAGATCCAGTAAAGAAATACTGAAGGGTATTAGCAACCCATGGCCTTTTTTATGGTACTGTATGTTTTAGGTCACTGAGGAAGTGAGCACAGTCACTGTAGGCAGAGACACACAAATTGATTAAAAGGCAAAGGGAAATAGAGCCTTAAAAATGCAAATATATATATATATATATATATATATATATATATATATATATATATTATATATAAGCCTGTTTGCAAATTATTTTGGACCAAGATTTTCTTAACACAAAATTATCATCAGTGAAGAATAGAGATCTTTTTTAAATACCTCAAGAATATTCCAAATTACAAACAGCTTCAGTCTCAAATAAAATTAGTTACAATCTACTGATATTTCTACAAAACAGAATAAATTACAGCCCTTTGCTAATTCAAAATTCAGCTTTTCTCATTTTCTTACAGAAGTTCACACATAAACTCACTGAAGTATATCATAGTCACTAGCTCTATGTGTAAAGCTCAACTTGGATAAAAGACACCTTGAATCTGCCAGTGGCATTTGGTAATATTTTAAGTGTTTTATCCTCGTCTTAGGGACAAACAATGTTTTTCTTATAGACATGCATTTAAATTACCATTTCCTTCTACAATATCAATGAGCTATCCTCTCTTTGCTTAGTACTTTTAGGTTGTTTAAGCATGTCTCTACTCCTCAGATTTTCCATCCCACCTAGCTGTAATGCTTTAAGCTGTATTTTGGAAGCTGCTGCTTCTTTGAGTTTTCCTTCCTTTAACATCAGTCTGTAATCATTTTTCCTTCTGTCCTATTCAATAGTCTGCCAGGCTGATGTTGCTTCTAGATCCCAGCATTGTCTTATTCAGTCTGTCATTATTTAGTCAGCTCAGTGTGTTGCATCTCTTTATTTAACCAACAGGTATTTTTGAGGCTGGTCTCTGTTACTCCTTTTCCATCTCTTTCATCATTATTTCTGTCTTCTTTGTTTGAAATTGTCTGCCACTCCTCAGTATTACAGAGTTTATCTGTTTGAACTTTTCACTTTTTGTGCAACCACCCTTCTACTCAGGGCTGCACTAAGACAAAGATAGAGATTGTTACTTCAACACTATTTCTTGTACATGCTTCCTTAATTCCCTACTGACTTTCTGACCTCATTCTTCATTAATCATTATTCCTGCATTATGCATGCACTAAGTCTACTACATTAAATTACCTCTATGAGACAGTGGTGGCACAACTAAATCATCAGCCTCTTTCACTTCTTTTGACATGGTCTCATCCTCTAATGGCAAATGCCCTTGGAATTGGCTAAAGTCACCCAACTGAGCAACATCTGTCAAAAAAAATTATCATATGTACTTTCCCCTCCATATGTTCCTTTTCAACCCCCCCCCCCCCACAAAGTTACGTGCATGAGTTTAAGGGTAACTTGGCTTGAACCTATTATGCCCATCTTTTCTTTAGCTCAGCTGCTCATTTGTAGGGCCACTCTAATGACACTTGGCTACACACCTTACTCCATCTCCCTTCCTTGTATTCTCTTGTTATCGTCTCTCTGTCTCTCTGTCTCTGTCTCTCTCTCTCTCTCTCTCTCTCCCCTACACTCCCTGTGGAATCTCATTAAGGTGTGAGGAACAGCTACTGCAGGAACACTCCTAAAAATCTTAGCTCTGTTTGTTTCATACATCAACAATGAAGCATCCGTCTCATCCTATTCTTACCACTCTACCCTATTTGTCTTTACTGTTACCTATTGCTCTTTCAAGTTTCTCTTTACAATTTGTTATTCACTCTTTCATCCTACGATACCTCTGTTGCTACTTTAATCCCCTCACTGCCTGCTCTTTTCTCCTCTCCTCCTTATAGTTCTACTACAAACACTCAGACTACTGTTTCAAAGGGGGTTGAGCATCTTAAGTCTCATACAGATTACTGCTCATGATTAATGGCTGTGAGTTTATGTAAGCAGCTGTTACACCTTATCAAACACATTAGAGTTTCAGCACGGTAAGTGTGACAGCCATAGGAAGAGGATGGGGGTTTATATTTGGGAAGTAGCCAAGAATGGAATTTAAGTTTTGGAAGGAGGATTTTAGGGTTAGGGAGTGGGAAGGGAGTTTTTGGCTTCATGAGCATTCAGGGAATTTGGGTTTAAGGGGTGGTTGGAGTTGCAGGTTTAGGGAGAAGGAGGAGGAGTGGAATCTTAGGGTTTAGGAAATAGGTGGGAGTTACAGGGTTAGGTTTATGGCTCTTGTAGGTCTATACAGTTCAATAGGTCAAGTGTTGGCAGGACTAAACAGTTAAGATTGAACAAGTAGAAGTTAGAGCCCTTGCCTTTTCGAACAAGTCCCAGTGAAAAAGTGTGCTGCAAGCTGATAGCACATGAGCTATTGAAGTAGACCCCATTTTTACATCATCTTTCTCATAAAATTTAAACTCTGGACAGTTTTTACAGGATTTGACCTACAACCATACTTCACTCATTTCCACTTTATACTTGTTACTGAATTTTCTTCACTTCGTCTTTGGCTCTTTCCTGCCCTGATTGAAAAATCCTTCACCCCCTACTTTGTCCTATAGACTTTTTCCAGTCCCTTACAATCATCCCTCCCTCAGCTTCAAATCAAAGTTCTACTTACATGTTTCTTTTTACTTACATACTCATTTGATAAAATGGCTGATCCTTGACAGTGTGCCTTGCTTTCACATCTTCAGCACTAAGAACATAAAATTAATGATAGGTTCAGCCCTCCGTGATTTCTCTTTATCTTGCTATCCTAGCCCAGTCACTGTAATATCCATGCTACCTCTATAGATCATAGTAGATCTAGTAAAGGATTAAAGGCCTGTTACATAAATTATGTGCAATCACTTAAATCCTACACAATCACAACAATAATGAAGAATCACCTTATCCCAGAACTTGGGGACAGAGCCACACTACTTTTATGGAAAGATCACAATAAGGCAGTGAGGCAGTTTAGATGATGCATCTAACTTGACAAATTCATTTTTTGATTTGAGTTCTTTTCTGATGCACTTTCTTCTTCTTCAAAAAAATTATCATCTTAGCTGACTAAACTGACTACTCAGCCTTTCTTGTAGGTCCTACACAACTAATATCTAGACCTATTAACCTCTGACCAAGAGACTGGATGAGATAACCTCCCTGACCTCATTCTAACTGATCTCCTCAATGGAAGGTGTTGTTCCTTAAAACATTAGCATCTTTAGCATCAGTCTCGGGGATCACAGTCCAATCAGCTTTCACTGTGTGTTTAAGAATCCACAAGTCCTATAATGGCCATTTATTTCCTAACTAAAGATGTACTTGGTTTCCATTTCCTAATTTAAGTTGACCAGTGCTGTCCACTTGAAACCAGGCACCAAATAGTGTTTCACTTTACTAAATTTTGTATATCTCCTTAGAGTGAAGAGTAAGATACCTCTTCTGCCCTAAAATAACTAATGAGAACTAGATGGAAAGCTGTTATCTTTCCTTATGATAATTTCCTGCAACTAAGATGCCATCAGGTCTAATTAAATCAACGTACTGCAATGAAAGGCAGCAGTATCTGCTGTCAAATCCTTTATACTACTGGCCTGAGCTGAAGTAATTTTTAGATCACTTTAAATGTGCCTCACACTACTCTGTTGAATCAAAACTCCCACATACTGTCTTACTCTGAGTATGTAAAAGCATTTAATAATTCTTCCCCACATTGTCTTCTACTCAAACAGCTTTGTGTACTATGAAAACTGAAGCTTTCTCATTACATTGACTTTTCTCATTTCTTGATTCTGTCTGTACATTCTTTAAATATTGAACTGGAATTCCAGTCTCTTCATATCATGGGGAAGGGCTACTTAAAACTCCAAATCTTAAGGAAATTACCTGGCTTTATTGCTCAGCCTCTTTGCGATGTAATCAAGGTAAACCCATTTCTTCTTGTGCTACAACATTGTCCCTGATCATTTGAAACTTGCAAAACTTACCTGTTTCACAAATGTCAGTAATCCATCTACTGCAAAATGCTTCAGACTCATTGCCAGCCTAAAGCACATAGATGACATTCTTTAGTCGCTTACTTAAGTTCTGTCTTTTTTTAAGTAAGATAGGTACTCTGCAAGTCACAACCTGGATTTAGGTCAGGCTACAAAACAATGACTGTCCTGCTCCAGACATGCCAATAATCTCTTCACTGCAACCATGTTTGTAGACCTTAAGCCAGCATTTGATGAAGTGATTTATTACTAACACACTTGTCTCACTATTGTTTCCAGAAGATGCAACAGATGTTTTTTTCTGATTTCTAATAGTCTTTTTGCCCTTCAGTGCAGTTTTTACCAATCTTACAGCCTTGAGAGTCCCAGTAGTTGACCTTTGCTCTTTTCTGTTCTCTGTTCACTAGAAATCATATCACAGACCTTCCTGAGGTACTGTTTTTATGCATACATCCTTCTTATTAAAGGAAACAAATAACTGTGCTCATACCCCACAACATAAAAGTCTAGAATGGGTAAAAACTCTATTTGACATCCTATTTCACGGGTCTCATCCTATAAACAGTTTAGAGTCATATAAGACTCATCCCTTACCTTCAACACTTATATTGATTTGGTCATTATGTTCTCACTTTGCTAAAATCTGCATTTATAATGGCATTTAAATTCTTACTACACTTGTGTAAGGAAATGGACAAAGTGTTACTTCCTCTTACTGTGTTATGCTGTTCTGAAAGCATTAGAAGGGTCAGTTAATGCTTCAAATGTTTCACTTCACTTTATAATCAAACAGCTCATGAAATTAGTTATCTACTAAAACATGCCACCTGCCTTCCAGCTATCAAAGATGCCACCTTTTATCTGCCCTTTTGTTTTAATTACTTAAGATTAATTTTTGCCTCTACCAGTATACATCAAGCTCTCTTCATATTTGTTTGTTTGTTTCTTTCGGCTTTTCACTTTCCAATATTAAGTAACTTAATAACAAAGAGTCCTTACTGTGTACAGACCATGGTTTAATTTATCCTGGACAAAAGGGGTTTTGTTTGAACTTACTCACAGATAGTAGGTAGAAGCAGTGTCCCTCTGAGGATTGAACATCTTTAAAAGCTGCTAGGCACTTTTCTCTGTCATATGTATATAATGGTAAAGTGTCTAACAGCTTTGACAGATGTTTTCACTTCTCACTGCTGGTATATGGTAGCAGGCAGTGGCCTGTCTTGCATTCTAGCATAACAATAGAGTTTAGCAGTGCTGAGTGATGCTTAACAAAACATTAAATACCTTTCTTATTATATAGATTCTTAACAAGGTTTATCTTTTTCTTGAGTGGATAGGTTCATAGGTTCATAGGTAGGTACTAGGCTATCTGCCCGAGGGCATTTATAAGCCTAGCCAGAGTGTGTCGACTTTCGCCACCCCATTGATTAATTAACTGATCCTCTGTCAAGCAGAGCCAATGAAGTGATCCCAGGGGTGTATTTTCTGTTACCCATCCACTTGCCAAGGTTTCTCTTGAAGAGTGTTAGTGAGGGGCTCTGTCTAATGTAGTTTGGAATTTTGTTCCAAAGCATGGGGAGTCTCTGTGACAGGAATCTATCCCTCTAGGATGTTCTATTTATTTGTGGCAAGGTTTAGCTCACTAGAGCACGTGGCTCGCAGTGACTTGGATTTCTTTAGGTGGAGCATGTCTAACAATTCTGAGTTGGACATGGCTTTGTAAGTTAGGCAGAGATCACCTCTGAGTAAGTGATATGCCACTGAGTACAGACAGAGTTTTTTCAGTCAGGCTGCACAGGGCATATGTTTGAGGCCAGTAATCCTCTTGGTGAGGTACTTTTGTGATCTCTCCAGCTGTTGGAAGTGTCTTGTGAGGTACATCCCAAATGGGGCATTGTACTCTATGATGGGTCTGATGAGTGACGAGTAGAGGGGCACTATAACCTCTTTATTTCTAGATGCAAACCCTTTAGTAATTAGATGGGCCACATAGAAGGATTTCCTAACTACTATGGCAATATGATTGTCAAAGGTGAGATTACTATCTACCTGGGTCCCCAGATCTCTTATTAACTCTTCTGTATTAAGGGGGCTGCCACCTATGTGGTAATTGTATGTTTTGTTTTCCCAAACGGGATGACTATGCATTTTTTGGCATTTAGCTTGAGGCCATGACTTTGACACCAGGTGTCCATCTCAGTAAGGCCCTTTTGGAGGATGTCCGTGTCAGCTGGATAGTCAATTATGGCTCCCAGTTTGCAGTCATCGGCGAACTTGGTTAGCCATAGTCCTCCTGTGTTTGCCTGTACTTCTGAGAAGTATATGCCAAACAGTATGGGTCCCAGGACAGAGCCTTGCGGGACACCACTTGTAAGTGGTTTAAAATTGGACCTGGAGCCTGCTATTCTTACCGTGTGAGTCCTGTCTGTAAGCCAGTTGGCAACCCATCTCGTGATGTAGGGGTTTATGTTCAGGCTGGTGAGTTTTTCTTTAATACCCGAGTGGGGAATGGTGCTGAAAGCCTTGGTGAGGTCAAGGTAGGCTGTGTGAACAACCTTTCCCTCGTCTATGGCCTTGGTGACTGTCTCGAAGAAGTCAACCAGGTTAAGTAAGCATGATCTGCTCTTAACAAATCTGAACTGGGTTGGGTCAAGTGTTTGGAGGTTCCCAATGTCTTTGTTAATGAGTTCCATGATGATGCGCTCCATAGCCTTGCAGACCAAGCTAGTCAGGCTTATGGGGCGATAGTTACCAGGGTCAGTTGTGGCCCCTCCTTTGTGGAGTGTAATAACCATTGCTGTGCACCATTCTGTGGGCATGTAGCCTGTGGAGAGGCTGAGGTTGAACGGGGTGTTTAGGTGGGGGGTTAGTTTGTTCTGTAGTTCATGCAAGACACAGCCTAGGACACCATCTGGACACATTGACGCTGTGTTTTTGGCTTTTGAAAGGGCTATTTTCACCTGTGTGTCTGTGATTTCCATGACACTACACTTTTCCGGTATTGTTGTGGGCCCTTTTGGGGGTGAGAGGGGGGTGAAGTTTGCACTGAATCTATCTGCCAGGATGTTGGCAATATCAGTAGGTTCAGTATATTTTGTGCTATTTTGCACTAGTTCAGTGCATATCTGCGAGTTGCCACTTAGATTCTTAACATAGCTAAAGAAGGCTTTTTGGTTATCTTTTGACTCCTTGGCTATTTTTCTTTCGAAGTTAGCCATGGATGATTTTATGATGGACCTTAGTTTCTTACTGATACTGATCAGGGATGACTTTCCTTCTTGGGATTTGCTTTTTTTCTGAACTAGTTTCCTCCTTCTATTGTATAGCCTGTTTATGGCAGGGGTCCACCAGGCTGGTTTCCTTCTCTTAGAGGAGTGAGTCTTGGTTTTGCTAGGCATGGCACAATCCATGCATCCTTGTAGGTGCTCATAGAGTGCATTTGTAAAGGTTTCTGCATCTTGGACAGCTTTATCCTTTAGCATGGGGGCTGTGAAACTTACCGCCTCTGTCTTAAGTAAGGTGAAGTTTGCTTTAGAAAAGTGTTTTACTGTGGTTTCCTTAGTTGGGGTGGTGGTGGGGTGTGGACATCCAGTGTGATTAGTTTATGGTCTGATCTAACCAGTGACAGGTTGACCTCGGGTGTGGAACACCTGTCGCCCATGTTTGTGATGACCAGGTCCAATATGTTTTCATCTTTGGTAGGGGAGTTTACTAGCTGATCCATGGCATTTGAGTTGATGAATTCCAGGAAGCGCTGGGCCTGGGAGTTTGTACTTGAGTAGTTTTCCCAGCTAATGGTAGGTTAATTGAAATCGCCTAATATCAGCGTGTTCGGTAGGAACTTCATGTTTTCCCGTGTCTCCAGAAAGATGGAGTGGTGGTCCTGGGTCATGGAGGGTGATCTGTAGCAGGCCACAATTTTCATTTCAGATTTGCTTGATGTTAGTTGCACATGGATGATCTCAGAGGTATCATGCTACACCACTAACCTTGAGGTGTAGGTATCCTTGATGAATATGGATGCACCCCCTCCTTTTGTGTTTCAGTCCGTGTTCTGTGGCCGAAACGTGTGGTACAAGTTGTAGCCAGGTAGCGCTGAGGTGCTCTCTGGAGCCTTGAACCAGGTTTCAGTTACTGCACAGATGTCACGTTCTCCATACTGAGGAGTGCTTTGAGTGTGTGCATTTTGAGATTTAAACTCCTGGCGCTGAGTAGCATAACCCTCAGATTTTTGTTAATTGTGCTGTTTACACAGGTGGGTTTGACTTTTGAGCCTTGCCTAAAAAAGGCACTATGGGGGCAGCAAGAGCCTTGGCCAGTATTCGAAAGCCTAGGGGTGACAGGTATAAGCTGTCTCTTGTGAAGCAATGCGGCTTGTCGAGCATGTCATCCCAGGCTGACAGATACTGGATCCCCTTTGAATGACACCAGAAGCTTAGCCAATTGTTGAAGTTGATCATTTTTTCTTTATACTGAGGTATCATTCTTGGTGAGGGCAGGATGCTACTCAGGGTCAGGGTCATACCAGCCTGAGCTACATGATCAGAGAGCTCTTCCATGTCTCTTTTCATGTAGTCCAGGGAGGTACATCTCAGGTCATTCGGACTAACATGAACAATGACCGAGTCATATTTGTACTTGTTCTGGAGTGACCTGAGTGCTTGTGTTATGTGGTGGATTCTGCCTCCCGACAGGCAGCTAACAGTAACCTTCTGCTTGTCCAGCCTAGTGAGTGGGACATCAGTGTGCCTGACTATAGAGTCACCTATTACTAGTATGTTAGGTATGTTATTTCACTTTAAGGGCTGTGATTGTGCGGCACACTGATTTAATGTTTTATGTGTTGTCTAGTTTGTGACGGGAGGTGCAGGTTGTTTGGGTCTGCTTTGGAGATCTCTGATGCTTTTGCAGGTTTTTATTTAGAACCTCTGAGTATGATTTTGTGTATTTATGTGTATTTTTTGCCAGTGCTGGTTTAGTAGGTCTATGTGTGGCTGGAGGTGTGGTGCAAGTGTTAACCTTCTCATCTTGACTGTCTGTTCCAGACTTGGGTGGAGACAGCTTAGCCTCCAGTTAGGCTGTATAATTGCATCTCTCGTATATGTTAGTTTTTTGTGGTAGGAGGAGAGGGTTGTCTGTGTACATGAGGCAGTTGTAACATTACCTCAGGATACCCATATTCACCAGCTGGACTGGAGAGTACACCTGAAATTGCCCTTTGGTTATGCATGAATAGTAGGGTGAGCTGCTTAGTCGCTTGGTTGGTGACGGGGCAATAAAGATCCTTGCCCTGCTGGGCAATCAAGTGTCAGGGTATATTAGTGCTTGCCATTAGGTCTGAGCAAGTGCTGGGCTGTAGAATGCTTTTTGAGTGCTTAGGTTGAGAGTTAGACTAGTTTAAAGGGAAAAACTGAAGAGGAAACTTTGTGGAGCCAGGAATAATTTAACCCTAGCTAACTGGCACTGCCCGGCGCACAAAACTGTGCAAACGTGGTTTTTATAGCAGGGGAATGAGAAAGATAGAAATTAGTCCAAAATGGCCAATAAACTACTAACCTCTGGACTGGAACCACTCCTCCAGGGACAGATAGGCTGCTCAAAGCTCCCCTCTCTCACAGGTGAACAGAGAAACTTCCTTCTATCCAAGTAAGGTATGGGCAACTCAGAAACTTGTAACACAGCCCTGAATTCAGCACTAGCCTGAAAACCGGACTATACTAGCTTAGAAAGGCGGGAAACAAGGAATTTTTTTTTTTTTGTTTTTTTGAAAAGATAAGGCAAAACAGTAAAAAAATACACTTAAAATAGCTTTAAATGACTACAAATGATCAGGAAAGGCTATTGCACTTTAGTGTGTAGCCTGCAACAGTTAAAACAAATTATTTAAACAAAAAAATGACTTTTTAAAAGTGCAGGCAGTCAAATAAGTACAATATGTGAAAAAAAACAAGCTTTTGAATCACAATAAATGCTGGAAAATTAGCGTTTAGGCGGAAAACAGTTAAGTACAGCAAGAAAGTACAGAAAACTGATACTTAATCACTCCAAAGTCTCTCTTCTAAGCTAGAAGGCGTGTATCAGTTTAAGGCTTTCTAGTGCTTCCCAGCAGGTTAGTTACAGGAAAGATGAGAAACAAGCGCAGCTGTGGTCTTTTAAACCAGAAAGTTGAAAGAGATGGACAAACTCTCCAAACGATCAACAAAACTACAATTTCTGGACCTAGAACCACTCCTCTTGTGGTAGACAGGCTACCTAGTGCTTACCACTCCCACTAATAAGCTAGAAGGCTTTCCTCCAACACAGAAAGGCTTGCAGGGCTCAGAAGCTTACCAACAGTCCTGTATACAGCAACTCTGTATCTGAACTAGGCTAGTTAATGTAGGATGTAGGTTGAACAGCCCACGCTTCTACATGGATCTTGCTAAGGGACTTGACATCCCCCACTGATTTGATTATTAACATCAGACCATAAGTAGTTCACATGAATGTTAACTAGCTAGCAGATCAAACCCATAGCACTGAGGTTAATGGTATTTGCAATACACAGAAAAATATCATGAACGCTGTCTCATATGGCTCTTTCCTCCAGTTTAGCATGTATTTCTCTGACATAAAGTTTATATCAAGGGACTATGGCTAACTAAGTTTGCCAGTGTTTGTAAATAGGATTGGTTATCAAATCCCATTCTGCTACTCAATTTCTCCAGCAAGGGCTGGGCAAAAAATGTTTAGTGTTAATCACTGGCTTGCCATAACAACATGAAATGCAGCACAGTTTTTTGTTTGGTAAATCTAACATCACCACCAGATATCATATAAATAAAATTTCCCTTAACTCTGTTCTATTTGTCAGGGGCACATGACTCTATTAAAACATACTCTTCATTGACTACCATATCTGTGTTGTGTTAGGAAATTCCTTGCATCTTGCACAACTTATCCTTAATGGCATCTCCACATGGTCCAAAGAAGTTTTAGTTAAATTTTTATTCTTGTTATTAATTCCATCATTCAATATAATGGCCTACTCATCATATCTATATATCACTATGTTCAAGGCCGAAGTCTTTAAACTAACTCATTATACTGGCTTTGATGAGTATAGGTGTATTTTAATCTACTGGACAGTTAGAATAAGTGATAAAGGGGCATAAACTGCACCTTGGCTATTACATTTTGACATATGTTGCAGTTTGTTATACTGATTATCCTATACTGCTTTAAAATGTATGTAAATTTTCTCTATTTGTGGATGTTCTTTGCTAGACTGCTCATAATGGAGGTTGGGGGGGTGCTGGAAGAAAGCCAGTGTCTTTGTTAAGCTAAATATTTCTTATTATAGAGGATTGGTGAATAAATTATTATATGTTGCCTTTTGTCTAATAGTTATACATTTAAAAAACATACACCTTACTAAGCACTTAAACCAACCTGTGAGACTACAGCACTTCCTCACCAAAACATATCGCTTAGCTACTTTGATAGACTTAAAACTTTACCCTTCTGTTATAAGGTTCATGAAGGCTAATGTCTGCTTAGCTTGAAATGACAGATATTTGCTTTACCACTGGTTTTGTTTCTGTAAACAACTGCTCAAGAGACCTAAACCTCCAGCACTACTCTTACAATACCAGCCAGTTCAGCAGATATGTAACTGTGTCCTCCAATACTTGAACAAGCTCCCCTTGTATATTAAACAAAGTACTTCCCCGGTAACCTTTAAGCCAGTCTAGATGAGTGGATAGGTGATTAGAAATTTAACTTGGGATATATGAGGGAATCTACTTAATAGTTGACCCGGTTTATCTCCTGTCAGTACTGGGCAATATGGCTGACCATCTTGGTCATCTTGGCTCAGCCGCACCCATGTGTGCCAGTAGACATCCCTACACACAAATGGACACATGCATGCATGTGTGTGTGTGTGTGTGTGTGTGTGTGTGTGTGTGTGTGTGTGTCTCTCACACACACACACACACACACACACACACACACACACACACACACACACACACACACACACACTCACTCACTCACTCACTCACTCACTCACTCACTCACTCACTCACTCACTCACTCACTCACTCACTCACTCACTCACTCCACAGTGCTGGATAAATATATGCATGCAGAGCACATTCAGATAATTTGAAAGTTGTCCCTGTATGTCCCCAGCACACTGCAACCACTTTTTTTGTAGCATAGTAGCACCATCACTGCCTCACAGCCAGTGTCGACCTGGATTGGGGGCAGTATAGGCCAATCTATGGGCATCATAAGGGAGGACTCTATATCCTTGAGATATCAGGTACTGCATATGAAATCAAACTGAGATGCAAGTGAGTAGCTCACAGGAAAGAGTAACAGGTTCAGTGACATTCAGCATCTCTCTAAATTGTATTGCACAGTCATGTCTGTCTGCTAGTCACAGTGGCCCACCCTCCATACAAAAATGCCATCACGGAACAATGTATGCTCTATCCTCATATGTGTCATTGTGCAGGTAGACTCTGTAGTACTGTACTATGTAATAGTGAAGCTGTGGTATTTTGGAGAGCATTGTGCAGTATTTATGAGTGTGTATGTATGCTTCCCTGCTGTTTTGCATTAAATATTATTTTAATAGCTACATGCTTCCGTCAGTGACAGGGTACGTATGGTATGTATAACTACCTCTGATAAGGGAGTCCTGCAAGTATTGTGATTGTGATTTTTGCCTGCCCAATGCCAGCTCAGTTGGTTAGCAGTAAGAGGTGAATCCAATATAAAGCAATTCAGCTCATAATTATGACCTTCTGAGTGAAATGTAGACAAATGCTGTTCCTGTCCAGCACATTCAGTCAGTATGCAAGTGTCACTGCACAGGTGTCATGGTTTTAAACTCTCTCTCTGTCTCTCTCTGTCTGGGCACATCCCTCCCCCGATGTAATATGGGTGAATAGCTACATAGCTATGCATGACATTGAACATCAAACCATCTCTTCCTGAATGCCTCTACTACTCCTTTGGTGTTGGGTGGTATTGCCTGCATGACAACTTACTGTAGAATTTCAACCCTATTCACTGGAGGCCAGTTGTACCCATATGGTAATGTAGATAGTGAAATATCTGTCCTACCCTTTCTTGGATGGTATTTCTGCCTTCTAAATGTGTATGACAGTCTGTATGGCAAAGCATCATATGAATTACTAGCTTCTTTCTATGATGCCATCTACACCTTTAGCATGGGACTGCCACAACTTGCACTAACAGGTCACCAGTTTTGTCAACATTTACAGTATTAGGAATATTTACTTGTCCACTCATATTACTGACATTTTAATATGTCGCATTTTGCTTTGTCACAGGTAGTGTACGGCAGTTTCTAAGGCTCAACTGGCTAGAGAAAAGGACGAAGGTGAGTTTTATTTATTTATTTTTTTTTAATTTTTTTTCAAGGGGTAGAAGCAGAGTCCTCACCTCAGGTGGTGAAGGTGGCTGGTTTCCCCAGCATAAATGCTTCCTGCATGTATTTTGCAATTTTGTAGGCTTAGATTTTTTTATTGGCCCAATATGTTAAATTTTAGATAATTCTGTCATGATATTTGCCTTTTGATGACTAGAAGCATGTTTTGTTATAGATCTCTTACACTGCTTACACCTTCCCACTCCTGTAAAACGTCTACATGCCCCTCAGCTGTGAACTCTTAAGTCTTAACTAGGTGTCTATCTACACAATATACTGACATGTATCTACAATGAACAATCGTTATTTCAGAAAACAAAAAATATTTAAGTCTTTGGCACTATTGTCACTACTCAAAACACACAGGGTAATGGCAACAGAAAGAAGCCACACACATTCATGACAGATGTCATGCATCCAGCCATCAGGAGACCATGGTAGGGTGCCTTGTCATGAATACATCTGTGACCAGTTGAGATGGGCTGTAAAAGTTAAAAGCCTGCATGCCTACATGGAATACTTGATGAAACCTGACTTTTTTTTTCCCCTCTGGAGAAATGCAATCTGCTTCCATGTTTACTTTTTTTTAAAATACAGATGTGCAGATTGAGATATAGTTTGATTTACTACTTTTCTGGAGGTTTTGAATATCATGCAAGTTTTGGTTAATAAACTAGTGGTTTTATTTTGTGTGAAACTTCATTTTACTTCATCACTTGTCATTTTTAACTGTTTTTCGGACTGGTGTTATCTGTCTCTACCTGAGTGATATCAGTGGAATAACACCGATGCATTTATTTCATATGTACAATTCCTACATAAAATGTCACTGTAGACACTAATAGCTGAGGTGGATTACAATGCATTTTGTATTTTGTTTTAAGTTACAAAACTGACTAAAAAGGGTTTACTATGACAATGCTGAAACTGCCTCGGTCAACCAGCACATGGTCGAAAGGCAGTTTCCCAGGTAGGCAGAATATTGATCCAAAATCAATCGACTTACACTGCAGTGAACAGGTAGTGTAGGTCGATCATTTTGGTTCAACATTGTTCAGGGAGGTCGTGCTTCAGTGAGGAACAGGGAATTAGCCCATTTCCTCACTGTAGTGTGATCTTGGAGTTGGGATATTTAATGTGCAGGGGGTGTGTGGGGCTACACCCCCATGGGGGGGTGCAGGCCCTGCAAAATAGTAGAAGTAACATACTGTTGACTGTAGAGTTCAATGGTACGTTAATGTGCATAGCAGGAAGTGAGTGACATCACCTCCTGCTATATTAAATACATCGAACCATGGTGGTTGATGTATTCAGTTTTGGTTTGGGTTACAGTTCAAAATTTCGTATTCGACATTTCAGATCAACTGAAGCTGATTTGAAATTTCAATAGTAAACCGACTAAAAGTACGGCTTTGATCATATTGGAGTAGCCAATACTGGATGTTTTTATAAAAATGTGGTTTAGAAATTTATTCAGCATTTTAGCGTAATTATCATTAAGCAACCCTTAAACTATATTCCATCTAATTAAAGAATAAATGGCATGTGTGTATCAAAGGTTGAGTATCTCAATTTGTTTTTTTTTTCCCAGAAGTCTTGCCTGGTTGTTACAAGGGACAAACTATAATTAAAAAAAAAAACATTAATGCAGAGTAAATAATGCCAGCCCTGTTTTCACAAATACCGCACATTGTGTACTAGTTTGTGCATCTGTGCATTTACGCATTTTAATTATGCATTTAAGGGCTGGGGCACTACATGTTTTGCTTCACATTTGATTCAATTTGTGGCTGCTTAAAGAAAAGAGATTAAAGCAAGGGTCTTCATAAAAGTAGAAAGAAATTAATCTGACACATCATTCATCAGTGAAACCATAGTAAATATCTGTAAAACTTGAATGGTTGAGCGAGGGGTTACAGAGTTATAAGGTTATGTCTAAAGTAGCTTACTAGTGCCACAGGCAGGTTGAGTTTTACTATTCATTTGTGATATTGTGGTTGATATATGCTGAAAGGAAATTGTGCCTGGCATATTTGCCGGACCATATTGTAATACAAAAAGAAAAAATAAAATAAAATAAAAAATAAAACGATGCTTGGATCAACAATGCACTATACATTTGAGACGGGGATATAACTCTTTAGTCTTGTCACTGTTTTTGCTAAAATAAATCTAGAATTGCTTAACTGAACTTTTACTCATGCTGTCTTTTGTAAATGTAATTGTTAGTGACTGTTTTATATCCTGATGAGGGTGCCCAGTAATTCTGTCTAATGTGTCTTTTGGTTTCAGTTCAGTTATATGTTTTTAAGGTGAAACTCTTTATCTGGTGGTTTGTTTAAAGAGTTTATTGGGTACTAGAATGTTTTCTTTGTAGAACCAAACAGATTTTGCTACTGGTACACCTCTTAGAATCATTGAGTCCTCTGTTTGCCTTTCCATTTGGTGATTTTCCTACTTCCACCAAGAACATCCATTTTAAGGGTTTTTGTTGCCTGAGCTCAGTAGATGATTATTTCTGGAGTTCTTGTGCTCAACCTTACAATAACACACAGCTGTTTGTCTGGAAATTAGATGATGTGATCAAAAAAGTCATAGGTTTAATGGTTCTGACCACTGCTGACGTACACTGGGGTCTTTTCCATACTACATCTAGAGATAAGACAAACCTTAAAAATGATATGCTGTAAGCATGCTTGTTTTAAAGTTACTAAAATGCTCCAATAGACAGAAACCTGAATGAAAATGCAGATTAAAAATTAGTGACTGGTTACCTTTTTATCCAAAACTGTTTAGTATATAACATATCTGTGAATTATGGCATTCATTTATCACAAAACATATTTTTGTCTGAGATAGCTAATTACTATGAAAAATCTTTGCCCACCCTGCAGACTTTTTTCACACCAATGCCCTTCATATGCCACACAACTTCAGGAAGTCCTCAATTCTCCCAACAAATCCAGGATGTATAAAGCTTTTCTCACTGCTGATTAGTCTGTGGTATGTTTTCTTTGCTGCTTGCTAAAGGCTACCTCAGTTTGAGTTTCTAAACCTACCTGTTAACCTGCACAGCCTGCATGGTCTGTATGCAGATGACATTCTCCTGAAGTGCGTGAGTCTAACATCAGTCTTCTTCTTCTGGCTTTTCCCAGTTAGGGCTCACCACAGCAGATCACCTGTCCGCTCATGATTGGCAGTGGAGCTTTATGGTGTCAAGTTGCCAGCCCGGCACCCAACCTTCCACAGAAGGCACACACATGCACACACTCACACCTAGGGCCAATTTAGAGCATCCAATTCACCTACTGCATGTCTTTGGGATGTGGGAGGAAACCCACGTGACCACAGGGAGGACATGCAGACTCCGTACAGGAGGCACCCCAGCCAAGAATCGAACCGGAAAACCTCTTGCTGTGAGGTGGCAATGCTAACCACTGCACCACCGTGGCTACCCTTGTGAGTCTAACATCAATAAAGTTCTTTTATCTACCTGACATCAAACACTGGGTTAACTCTATAAATAGCTGGATCTAAACCTGTCAAAAATTATACTCTTGCCATATGCTACTGGAGCAATGCTAAACACATTCCAGACCCAAATATGTGGGGGATGGCTGCCATTAGAGAGTTTTAATTTATTTAATTAAAAAAGTCCTGCTAATATGTTGTACCTGCCTGCAATGTCCCAAAGGGTGGGCATGCACTGGGGCAGTGTGATGACTTATCACCTGCATCTGTAAATGATGCTGCCCCCATACTCCCAGCTTCACTCATCCAGCTTCTGTTTTGCTACTTAAAAAAATGCTGCTTAGTAGGTTGATTGGCAGTGACTAAGCATGCAGTCATAACAGGCCATAGAGGAACCTACTCCTAGTTTTCCATTTGCCCCAGAGCACTGTCTAGTTAAGTGACTTGCTCAGAGTCCCAGAGAAGGCAAGTGAAAGCTAAGGAAATCAAAGCCCATACTGCAGGATGTCACTCATTACCAGCTTATAGCCTTAATCATCTGTACTAACTGTGCCAACAAACAAGTTGGTGAAAGCAAGAGAGTTCTTGCCATCCTGTTACTTGTGTTCTTTAAGTGTGTGGTCTGAGACCTCAAGTCCCTCAACCTGTCCCCAGGACTCCATGAGTCTTTACTGTAAGCTTCACGGTGCGTCCAAAGGCAGAAATATTCATAATTATGCATATGGTTTGATCGGTAATATGTGATGTTCCCCTGCCCCTGCTTCAGGCTTAGTACAATAGTAGGCACAGTGGAGTGAAGTTTTAGGAGAAAAAAATTCATAAAAAAAGATACAGTTAACAGCTTGATAGCTTGCAGAAGGCTTTCATTAAAACTAAGTAACATTTCAGCTGGGAGACTTTTCACAAGAATATTGGCAGGTTATTTAATTTACCAGTGGAGTCGTCTTCCTTACTAAATACCATAGCCTAACAAAACCAAAGTAATTCTTGTCCAACATTTTGTGAAACGTTTGGTGATTGAAATATTCTAAAATGGGAAATACCTTTATTTTTGTTGTAAAACTTGTTTTTGATGAAAAAAAATGTTAGAATACTTGGATGCAACCAGCAAAGTTTGCTTTACAGAACAGTAAATGTAATTTTAAACAAATAAGTAATGAAGCACACAATTAAGATAATTAGGTATGTGAACCAAAAGAATTGTTGCATTTATACATGGTTCTAAAGATACAAATGTGCCGATAGACCTAAAAAACTGTACAGGTTCTAAGATTCATTTAACTTTCTTTCCTTCATGAACATGTCATTTAATTTGTAGACCACATGGTGCACGTGAAATGTGGACCTGACCTCTTACAGAACTGTTCATCTCATAGTTTCCAGTTCACAGTATTAACTGCTCAGTATACTCCTACAATGAATGAAGCACTGAGTAACTACATACTCCAGATTACAGTGTATAGAAGATTATATTACAGATGAGTGAACTGCTCTCATGGCCATACTGCAAGTGAGAGACACTGTGTCAGGAGAGACCTATATTTGTCAGACATTTTCTCCTCTGTTTAGTGTGGAAGTGACTAACTTTGCATCTGCACATGTCTAATGGAAGATGGACTAAGCATTATTTTTTTCTTCACTTACTTGCTTTTCCTCTTAATAAGATGATTATTTAATCCTTGTGATGAAATTGACTCCAGGCAAGATAGTGGACATAGCATCAAATGGGAGAAATCAGAAATATAAGTGAAAAATGTTAACAGCTTCAGTTATTTGTCAGGTGCATTTGAAGAGAAGGGAAGTCTAAGTGAAGAAGTCAAAGATAGAACTGGAGGTGTGAATTAAGTTTCTTCTCTTCAGTTGAAAGATAATTACCTCATTATTTGGCAGTGTAACAGTATGAGGTAACTAGGGTGTATTTGGCTGCCACTTAATGTATTCAAGAAAAAGAACATAAGAAATTCTAAAAGATGGATGTGAGGAATTGCTTAGAAACAGAAACTGTTAGTTTTAGAACTGGAAAAAATGAGTTGGGTGGTATAAGTGTTTGTCTTGCCAATGGTTTTACTATTTTAAGGTGAAATTGCTGAACCAAGCAATGCATTTTTTCATGATACATGCAGTTATTTGCAGTACCATTCTGGCATTTGTCTGGGGCGAGCTAAATCTCAGGCAGTGTGGGATCATTTGATGTTACCAACGGTTCTGAGAGAATTAAGGCTCCCAATTCTTCCAGATTCTGGGGGGCTATGCAGTTAAGAATTCTCATATTTGGAATGCAGTGGCTGGGGTCCCTATGCCATAAGGGAAAAGCCTGAGTCTGTGTCTGTAAGCAAGGACTGATCTAGTGATATCACTGCACTTTAGGGCTGGAAGAATATTTAAAGGCTTTGACAAGAGGTTGCATGGTCTCAGAACTGGATGTTAAAAAAAGTTGAGAATGCACTAATGTAGTTTATGGTCCCTTACGTAAAACGGGACAGATCATTTAATTTTTGGATTGGGAAGAAACCTAGCTTTTAGGACTCTAGTCTCATCTTATAGACATTTGTTTCTTGGGACAGATTCCAGTAGTTGTTTGAATTTAAGGGTGTAGATTACTTGATATCCAAATGATTAAGGGAACTTAATGAAAATATGATTTCAGGCATAATGTGCTTATAACATCCTCCAGCCTGAGTGTGACTTCTGACTGAACTTGGGCATGCTAGTTAGCTCTCAAATAAATAAATAGACTATATAGAATGTTGAGATATATGTAAGGCTCTGAAAGCAACAATTTGAGGAAGGACGAGAGAAACCACCTGGAGAGGTGGTTGAGAGGCAGCAGCACTTAATTGTGATGTAAAGTATGCAGTCCATTACTGGAGATTTAATATTTTGCATGGAAAGGCCCTCTTAAACAATTTTATTTACTCTGTGTGAACTTGCAGGAGGACACCACATAGGTGTTTTACATAGTAACATCACAAGAGGAACTGGAGGCATATTTTGAGGATGATGTAAGTGGAAGGATTTTAAACATTTGCATTCCATATTGAGGGGATTTTGATCTGATAAAGGGGAGCTTATGGCATGGATGTTTACAAGGAATACCTCAGAAAAGGGAACTAGTGTAAGCATGCCTGGGAGTTATTGGGTGGAATCTTGTTACTAGCAAAAATAAATAAATAAATTAACAATGAAGTTGAAAAACGCTGAACCCTAAAGATCAGGTTGCTGAGTCATTCTTCATAAGCAGAGTCATTTTTGATAGAGGCAGCAATCATCAATGGTATATTACTAAATGGTTATCCCAGTTCCAGATGATTGATGGTGCTGAGCTGTTAGAGGACAGTAGAATGTAATTAGTAATGTAATTATGAAGATACTGTAACATAATATTCTAATTTTTTAATCATGAGGTAGATGAGTGCTATGGCAGAGGTCCTGGCTGCAGGACCTTGGACTTAGTTGTAAGTAGAAATATTTTTGTATGAGGTAATAAGTAGTTTCTAGGGGAGCTGTTTAGATGGATATTCATCACAGTAGTAGCAGCAGCAATATTTGAGTGAAAGGAATAAAGACAGGTTTTCCTTTTTTTGGAATCTGTTATGCTACTGCAAAGTCTTGGTTATGTTGATTGATTGTGTGTTCCTTACTTTAATTATGTTGATATTTACTGAATGTTTTATCTGTTGATAAGACAGAACCAAAAACTGCACAGCAATGTTTTCAAAGCAAACAATCTTTGCAACTTTATTAGAGTTGTTCATTTAACTTTAAGTGGATACTGAAGAAGACACCCACATTAAAAATAGTGGTCACTTTATCAGAGTAATAAGTCACATGGTGGATGGGTATCTGGAAATATCAAATGCGTATCAGCAACTAAAGGCACTTGACCACTGGCCACGTATTAATTACCAACCTGACCACATATTAGATGTATCTGATGCATATTCCCTCTTGTCTTAGTGTCACATCTTCCTTTCTTTCTTTCTTACAGTATGTAGTTCCAAGTTTCTTCCTTTTATATATTGGTGTAGCCCTCTTACTAGTTTGTTGGCCTTCTTTGCCTCTTAATATATTTCATTGGGATTCCCAAATCTTTTGAGATGTTAATCACAACTTGATCAATATCATTCCATCAGGCCCTCTTGCCACATACGATTTTACTTTCACTCTTAATGTATTTAGCCTCCTTCCTGTTGTATACTCTACCAGTACAAGAGAACAAAGCATATTATGAGCCATGTCTGTCTATTTGTGAAAAGGAGGATCTAGGGAGAGACTGGGAGGCATACCAGAAATGGAGTATAGGGTAGAGACTGCAATCAAGTATTGTCTAAGACATGCAAGTGGGTAGGACAGGGCTAGATGCTAAACAAGAACAAAATACATTTCAGGTGAAATGTAGAGTTCTAAGCAAATGTCTGTAAAATGCAATAGACCTCACTGCAGCACAAGCAGAACAGTACTGCACAAGCATGCGGCTCTAAGTAGAAATTCATTGAAGCGAGCTTTAACATCAGATGATTCTATAATAGAATGGGAGTGCAGTTTATGTGCTTGACATAGTTATTTCAGGATGACTGCACACTCACAATCCAGAAATGCAGATGTTCCACTGTATGGCATCATTTACAAATATCAGAGGAAAACAGTTATTGATTAATTAAGGCATGTTTGGTGGCATCTTTGGATCCATTTTGACAGTGGTTTGTGCCAGATTAGCTACAGTGGGCAGATAGCAATTATTGGTGTCTTTACAGATATGCATAATATATGCTACCAAGTAATTTGTGTTACTCCTCATGCAACATCATCTCTCCATTACTGCTAGCAGTCTGAATGGTGTCCAAACGGAGAGATGATAAAATCAGCAAGCAAAGGCGAGTAGTATTTCCGGAATTAAATTCATCTTGGTGAGTACCTTCATGAGGTGGATTTTGTTTTTACAAAATCTCACCAAGACAAGACAGATATACAGACTATTTTATATAGCATACATCACGGATAGAAGTAGATTAAAAAATAAAATAAAAACAGCTGAGTGCACAAGACCCAGGATAAAAAAGTGCCCATTTCTTGTCTGTACACTGGTACCAGGACTGGAAAAATTGACAGTGTAGAATTCTGAAGACACGTAAACATTCCTAAATGGGGTTAGGCCAAGCTCAGGGGGAGGATGGCCCCCATTATAGAAGGAAGTACTTGTCTACAAAAACTGACAGGCCAAAAAGAGCCATAATGATAATAGAGTGGGCTACTGAGGATATAAAAGAAATTATGTATTGTTAACAGTATGCAAGAAGCCCAGAATTTCCAGACAGAAGATAAGCAAAAAGATTAAGAGAGAAATTAGAGGAAAGAAAAATACTTGCACAAGAAAAACTATGAAAAGCGTCAAATGCAAATTTGTGTTCATTAGTACAACAGATTCATGAAAAACATTATATAGACCAAGAAATCTTGGGCCATTTGGAAAAAGATGTGAATGAGGAAGTGTGAGAATATAAAGAACAAAATTTAGAGATTTTTGAAAGGTATAAAAAAGAAACATGGACATGAGACAGAAAGAGAAATCTGTTATGGTGCAATATTTAGGCAAAGGAGAAAACCGTGGCACCCGGATATGGGAAATTTCACAAAACAAAGAATAAGATCACAAAGGGAGAATATAGGACATTAAAAGTTAAAAAGAAGGGGGGTGGAGCCTAGATGGCCAACTGAGAGCAGTGAATTTTGAGAGCTCCATAAACTAGTATAATAATATAGGAAAATGTTATTATTTTTCAAGTTTAAAATGTCAGAAAGCTATAGATAAACTACTAAACTATATAAATATCAATTTTGGTGGAGTTATACAAAAGTTTTCCTGTCATGTAACTTAGAGATATATTGAGTCACTGAATATGAACAACTCAAAGAATTCTCATCCAGATGCTGCTTTGAAAAAAGAACTGCAATTGATGACATCTACCTTACAGGAACTATCTTTGAAGATGGATGGCTTTAAAAATGACTTAGAAAACCTCAAATTAAATTCTCAAAAACAGACTGATACTCTTAAGAAACTATTACAGCAACACCATACAAAAATAACAAATATAGAGACTTCTCTGTACTTTTCCATTAACAGGGTAACACTTCTAATAAACGCTTATGGGCTAACAGAAGTGTCTCTCTCCTTCAGTTTCCACAGATTTATCTGTAAATATTTATTAACATTGAATTTCAGCTGCTGCATCGCACTCACAGTTACACTTCTTATTCATAAAGTGATTTATTAACACCAAGCAATACTCATTTAAAATTCTGGTATTTCCACCACGTTATTGCACATAAGATAATTTCAGGAAAATGTCTACATGAATACCGTAGACTCGTACAGATTCATGTCTGTATTACAAAGCACATGTGATATAAAGAGAAACTCTGTGTCAATGCAGAAAGAAAGAGCAGCTGAAAGGAAGCACTAGAAAGAGAACTGAGTATAAACAGTTTCTATGACCCGTAAGAAATTACAACATAGTGGAACATTGCAGCACAAACTGATAAAACATTCTGCCTAAATTGAGAGACCACATATATGAAGGGTATAAGGATTCGCTGACAGTGCCACTGCTTTGTCTGCTTTTGTAAACGGTTAAGTGTGTTTATCATTAATAAAGTGCTGGGGTCAATACCGCTAAACTGTCCACATTTTTGCTTTGTCCAGATTCCTAGCACCAAAAGATTGATAGGTGTGCTGAGGTCTAAAAAGTGGTTGGTAATTTATTTATTTTTCCCCTGTACTTCTCCCACATGATGTTGTGCATCCCAAATGAGTTGGAGGTATCTAGTAACACTGCTTCAGTAGGTGTGTCCTTCATTCTAATCACAATTGTTTTAATAAATATTCCATAGAACAAGGTGCGGTTTGTTTGGGGAATGGTAGCAACACAGTATAAAGTGCAAAATAAAAAAAGGCTTACAGCGTAATATAAAGAGTAAATCACAACAGTGAATGCGAGCGCGTGCCAAGATTTCAAGCACTCATAGCGTTCATTACAAGTGCTGCCCCGATAACGAAAGAGTACCGACTTCTTTAAATGACATTGAAGGGAGACTCAAAGAGGAAGAATTCCAAAAAGAATTTCTGCTTAAACAGAATACATGGCTGCTTAACAAAATAGATAACTTAGAAAACAGGGAAAGGAGAAACAACATAAGGATCTTTGGTCTGCCTGAAAACACTAAATGCGAAGACATTATTTCATTCTTAACAACCTGGATTCCTGAATTTTTAGACTTGAAAGAGGGACTTTCATTTGGAATTGAAAGGGCACATAGAGCATTGAGGAAACCTGGTTTAACTCAACAAATACTCCACCTAGATCCATAGTTAAAAAATTTCTTTCATTTCTGGACAAGGAATTAATATTAAAATCTGCTTGGAGAAAATCACCCTTAAAATACAATCAAAGCCTGATAAGATTTGATAATGATTATTCTTCCAGAATACTAGAACAAAGGAAAAAGTCTGGCTAATAATAAAACTGTTGAAACAAAACAATGTTAAAGCATAGCTGGCATTTCCAGCCAAGATAAAAATACTTTTTGCCAATGAGATGAGAACCTTTAATGACTTAGAAGAAGCTACTATATTCATCAAAAACAACAACATAGGGTCTATCCCAGAAGAAATGGAATAGATGGCCCCTACTCTTAAAAGAATAAAAGAAACAAATCATTGGACTGATGTAGAAAGAAGAAACAAAAACTGATTCCAAGATAGTTGTCCCGAAAATAACTCTTACAACTATATCTCTCAAAGTATCAACTGATATGGTACATCACTTGTCATCTGTTTTTATTTAAAAAAGGAGAGTTTCTTAAACATCTGAGAAACAGTAATGATTTATTCAGAATGTTCAAAGAGTCCAATAATTCTTCACAAAGGTAGGTCAATGTGGATTACTATTTACATTATATGTAAGCCAAACAAAAAAACATGTAATACAAACATAGAAGTTTCTATTCCCCTACTTGAACTCAATGAATTCTTATCTTGTTCATTTTTCATTGATTTTGCTTATAATAATTTAAGTAATTAATTAATTAACTAACTCAACAAGGTACCATTCATCAGAGTTCAGACTCAAATGTAACAAATTAACATCATATATAATAGCAGTAACAGTAGAGTATTTTGAAAAAAAAAATGCTGTCATGGAGACTAATGCCTTCTTCAGTTAAAATATGATTTAGAAATGTCATGTATATCCTGGTTAAATAATAATAGCAAGCTCTTAGTACAAATGTCACCATTATTCTGTCTAAATATAGTTAATATCAGTTATGGCAGGTATCACAGCTACGAGTGCTGTTTAATCAATCCTGATATGGTATACATGGATGCAGCTGTGTCTGGCAGCTAGTACAAATGACATTGTTATTCTGTCTAAACATAATTAATATCAGTTATGGCAGGTATCACAGCTATGAGTGCTGTTTGGTCAATCCTGATATGGTATGCATGGATGCAGCTGTGTCTGGCAGCTAGTACAAATGTCATCATTATTCTGGCTAAACATAGTTAATATCAATTATGGCAGGTATCATAGCTTTGAATGCTGTTTGATTAAGCCTGACATGGTGTATGTGAATGCTGCTGTGTCTGGCAGCTGTTGTATGTTGCTGTTTTCGTCTCTGGGAAACTGTGGGTTGCAGCTTGTGATCAAGGTTTACTGATGCTTGTGTATTAGGAAGAGACATTTCATGTTTTAGCCTGGATCCAGGGGAAGGGGGTAGATAAAACTGTGATTTGGGATATTTTGGCAGAGAATAGTTTGTTTATACACCTGCTGAGTGAGAGGTAGGAAGGCTGGAAGAATGTGTTATCTCTTGTTGTGGTGGCTTGTTGGGAGGTTTTTTTATTGTATTTATTTTTTTTTATCTGTTTGCTCTCCAGTCTTTTCCTGGCTGCTGCCTCACTGAAAGGGAAGGAATTTAGGCTTGAAGTTGCAGTGAAGTGAAGCTTTGCTTCAGGTGCATCACAAGCCTCTGGTATGCAGTACACAGACATACTAACAGAAGCAGATGGTCTCAGGTTGCTATGGTAACAGAGACAGAGTGACGATAATGCTTAACGGCTTTGAGCAGCCTCTGAGATGATTCCTGGCAATGACGTTTTTGGTTTAAAAAAAACTATAATAAAAGGGCTGTTTTAAACCACATATTGATCGTCTTCCAGCACTTTGTTTAGCTCATTAAGTTGATTCTTGATAAAAAAATAATAATAATAATAAGCACACTTTTATATTTAAAATATATTTTGGTCCAAACACATTAAGGACTTACATAAGAGTGGAAGTCTGAGTTATTGTGAAAGACTAAGAGCACTTGTTTTTTTGCAGTACCCTTTGCAGTGGTCTGGGAGGTGAGCTTGCTCTGACGTGTAGGGCATATGGGGATAGCTGATTCGAGGAGTATTTGGGGTTGCCGGGAAGTGCTAGGGAGTCTTCAGATTTCCTTCGTGGAAATAAATGTGAGAATGGAAGGTGTGTTCATAGTGGCCTCTGCATTGAACAAGCTGGTAAAATGGAACAGGACAAATATTGGTTTAGATATTTTAAGAACAGCCTGGAAACACACCACATGAACTAGTGAATGGTATTCTGGCAAAACTGGATGGGCATTGTTGCCCATGCTTGAAGTACTGATGTGTGTGTATGTAAGGATGGAAATATACTTATAACAAAAAGAAACTAGGAGGGTCTCATAATTTAAAGTCTATGGACTGTATAAACATGCTTGGAAGGAGATAATAATAAGAATAATCATTACAGCTTGTAGTCTCTCAAATAACTAAGTAACAGCCAAAAAATAAAATCACACACAATAGTTATGTAATGTATGATTTTAGTAAATCTAGACATAAAATATATAATTGTCATATAAGATGAAGCAGTCTGCTGAATTTAGATATTAAAGACAGGATTAATAACATGGGCTTGTGTATAATAACACTACTGTCTTGTCATAAATGACATACACTACATTGAACATCAAGGGGAAGCATGATGATTTTCTTATATAAGTAAATATGCATAACAAGTCATGTAATTGCTTTAACTTGAATTGTAGTTTTTGTAACCCATCTTGACCATATATAATACTTAAGTGGCTACCAAGGTAACTAATGGTTTATACACAACATCAAACTGACAAAGTTGTTCAAGAGAAACAATAGAAGTCTGAACTTGAAATGTCACAGAATGTAACAATCATATAATGAAAAAATAGTATTAAATTGACAATAGACAGTCAGTTTAATAACACGGGCTTGTGTATAATAACACTACTGTTTTAACTTGTCATAAATGACATACACTACATTGAACATCAAGAGGAAGCATGATGATTTTCTCATATAAGTAAATATGTATAACATGTCATATATTTGCTTTAACTTGAATTGTGGTTTTGTAATCCATCTTAACCATATATAATACTTACGCTGTTTCCAAGGTAACTAATGTTTTATACATGACATCAAACTGACAAAGTTGTTCAAGGGAAACAATAGAAGGCTGAACTAGGAATGTCACAGAATGTAACAATCACATTCTGAACACATAGCATTAAATTGACAATAATCACTCAGTTTAACCTTTGCTAATTATACAAAATATAATGTTGCCATTTAAATCTAAAAACTTTCAGTATATGCCATAAAATGTCAATTTATAAATATGGAAATGGAACTTGTAATCATTAATCAGAATAAGTGAATTTGTTGTTTTTAATCTATAATTTCACTCATTTTATAATAAGAAATTACATGAAAATCCTTATGTGTAGGAAATGGGGGGAAGAGGGATGCACTGATAATTAAAATGCACTAACTTTCATCAATGTTCACATAAAACAAACTTGATGCTTTAAGTAGGTTAGCAACAGACAAAGTGATTACTTAAATGCTGGCAAATAATGAAATACAAACTTCTGATATATCCAGTAAAATACATTGTATTATAAACATTAGGTATAACTATTATTACCATCTATTTATATTAAGTAATACATTTTGAAAGACTTCCCCTACGATTCCACAAGCTCTGCACGGTGTGCAGGAATAGTGTAGGAGCTGCTGGAGGCAATATGGCCACTGTGCGTTCCAGGAATAAGCTCCTGGGACGTGCACGAGCGCTCCTGCACTATTCCTGCACGGACACAGCTCCTGTATGCAAATTATCCCATTTGCAGGTAAAAAACATACAAATTAGGTGAATTTGTGATCCAAGAAGCTGGCAGCCAGCCGTGCAGGACTAGTGTAGTCTGCAGAAATGTAATTGGTTAGTAACCGAGTACATTTCTGCAAATTACAAAACGGAGCCATGACAGCTCAAAATAAAGGGTGTATATAATGTGGAAAGCATGCCAATGGCCACATATATGGCCATTGGCATGGAAAACATTTGCAAAAATAAAAAAAAAAACTTTTATTTTTTTTTAGCCAATTTCAGCTGTTTAAGCATAGGGCAGTGGCGCACAAATGAGATCCGGCCAAAAAAAAAAAAAAAAAAAAACTTGAAATTAGCATTCATTCCAAAATCACAATTTCGCCATTATACTGAATGCCAGGCAGAAGACAACATGGTCAGGGAATAGTGGTTGCTAAGGTTGAAGGCTCAGTGCCAGACTTGTAACTAGGCATTAACATGCAATCCTATTCAAATGAGGGGAATGATACTGAATCCCAAATTCCCCCTCATGGCTAGCCTGCACCCAACCATGTCAGTGCAGGAAGACCATGGTGCAAGCCTAAGAGCTAGCTGACATCATAGAGGTGTGTGTCAGGCATACTGTAAGCTTATTGGAGCCCTGTGGCTTGGGTTTGCTCTTAGCTTAGCAGAGCTAAGCAAGGGGGGGGGGTGTCTGAAGCTGCCTAGCACTCTTTACATTGCCTAAATGGGTGTGCGCACCACACACCATGTTTTAAAGGAAAAAAAAAGTAAACCAGGAAATAGCAGCTCCCTGCACATCTGAGCACTCTGTTTGCGCGGCAAACCCCTGGGCTTAAACAGGAAGGCAATGGGAAGGGAAAACAGCAGTAGGAAGGTAATCAAAGAGAGCTGGCATAGCTGGCAGGTGAAATGTATCAGAATCAGCCAATTACACAGGCAGCAGCCCAGCCCAGCACACCACTATAAACTATGCAAACACCTTTCCCTCTGTTTTTTTCCCACAAACTCTACACCACCGGTGTACACAAGCGGGGACATTTTACCAATCAAAAGCAACAAAATGATAGGGGCTGCAGCAGCTATAATAAATCAACATGTGGAAGAGGCTGAGAGTGGTGAGGATGAGAATGCTGGTGACCATCCCACAGTGAGGAGAAGGAGAAGAGTGTACAGACCCAGGGTAACATACCATGGGCTACATGATCTGGAGACAGTGGAGCGCTATAGGATGGACAGGGACCTCCTACAGCAAATTGATGAGCTGTGCCAGCCACACCTCACACACAGAACCAACAGAGGGGAACCCATCCCAGTGGATACCAAGATATGTGTAGGCCTAAGAATACTAGCCACAGGTACCTTCCAAAGGCCAACTGGGGATATCATGGGGATCTCACAGGCATCAGCATCCATGGTACTCCACCAGTTCCTGGATGCCATGTCAGCACATGCCGGTGAGCACATATATTTCCACAACAGCTGTGAGGCGTTGACCAGCAGTATGCGTCTCTTCCACCAAATAGCAGAATACCCTGAGATAGTGGGTGCTATAGACTGCACGCACATACATATCAAAGCACCACCCAGTGAGCGGAGTAGGGTCTACATCAACTACAAGGGCTTCCTCTCCATCAACTGCCAGGTTGTGTGCGATGCCCAGGGCATTATAATGAATGTGTGTGCTGGCTGCCCTGGAAGCTATCACAACTCCCATATCTGGCATATGATGCAGCTGTACCCAGAGATTTACCAATGAGGACATCCCTTACGGCTACCTAGTGGGGGATGTTGGTTACACACTGGAGCTGTGGCTGATGACACTCAGCAGAAATGCACACACACCCGAACAAGAACTCCACAATGAGGCACACGTACAGACCAGAATCATAATAGAGCATGTGTTTGGGATGCTTAAGTCATGGTTCCAGTGCCTGGACACATCCGGTGGAGCCTTGCAGTACTCACCAGCTACAACTACCCATATTGTCATCATATGTGCCATGCTACAAAATATGATCCTGAGGAAACAGTTGCAGCAGGAACAGCATGGGACAGGGCCACACAGCCCCCGACCATTACCAAGGCCTGCACAGGCACAGAGTGACTCAAAGGAGGAACACCCTGAGCCTGCCCAGTAGGCAGAAGGAGGCATGCCCAGTATGCCCAGGCTGTGGCAAAGGGGCAACACATAGCACATACACTGACATGATAGGAACCCAGGGAATGACACCTCTCTCTGACTCGCACATATAGTAAAAGTGATGCCAAACATGACACTACCTGTGCTTAACCATGTATAGGGAGTGTACTATGTGCATCAGACAGTCAGCCCTCCAGCACAATCCTCAGTACTGGCACAACCACAAGGTAAGTTACTTTCCCTATCAATTGCTGAATGGAGTAGTATATTTTATTACTTGTATGGATGTGAGCATGCATGGGAATCAGGTGGTTGAATGGGATGCCAGCAGATAGTAGACACCGATAGTGGCAGCATGAGAGCTGTAACAAATACTGGTGTCACTGTAGTAGCTGGTACTAGACAAGGTGACAAAACTCACTTCAGGAAATGTGGTGGGCCATAGGACACACACATGCCATTCAGGGAGGCTCAGATACCCAACAACAGTCTCAGCCAGCAGGACAGGCATAGACAAACACAAACAAAGGCTGTGCTAAGGACAATGATTGATGGCTATGGAGAACATACCCCCTCTAGACCTACACAGACAGACTACAACAGGTCAGGCAGTGAGATGTTAGTCCTGATGGGTAAGAAGTCTGAAACTGAAATGTAGATCAGTCAAACCTAAGACCTGTAGTACACTGATATGCCTCTAGTCAGCATGATAGGTCAGAATACAGAATGAAATGGAGTACCTGAAATACCAGTACAGTCACTGCAAATGTGTACAAGTGTCAGGTGTGCCCCCCCCAATTTGATGTAGAAATGTAGTAACATGTATGTGTAGGTATAATAACAGTGGAGCACAGATTACCTGAGGTGGCCAAAGTAGCAGGATAGATTGTAGCATATGCACAATACGCAGGGCTGCATGTGTTAGGTTGGTGAGTGTTGTATATTGTGTGAGAGTGGTTAGTATGTAGGCATGGTGAGGTTTGTCCTGCTGGCCATTGGCCAGTACTGCCGATGACAGGGCCAAGTTCTCACAACTGCAGTGCCAAAATCAATCCATCCCAGCAAAACACATTCCAGCAGTAAGCCATAGTAAATGTTTGGAAGTAATATGTGTCACCATCTGAAAGATGGACATGGCATGAATGTGGGCCCAGACATACAAACAGTACATAGGGGGTAGTACCCCAGACTGACAGTGTATAATATGTCACTGTTAAATGGACACACCTTTGGAATTGTACATACAGGTTAGCCACACATTAGTTGGGCTTGTAGTAGGAAATACCGATGTCATCTGGCCAAACACTGACAGGCCACAAAGGCCACAGGTATGAAGTATTGAGAAACAGCTGATGTCCCTGCACAAGCCAGCATAAGTGGAATGCCACATGCATATCTGTGAGTCAGATGCAAGTAGTGTCCAAAGCACACATGCACCCAGCTCACCCCACCATAACCCACAGGTACCTCTTCGGTCTTATCCCTGCTGTTGGGAATGAGTACAATATGTCCCCCACCTCTGTATGTCAATAGCCAAAGAATGCAGCATGCAGAACAGGAGTCCCATGCAAGTGTGTTCCTAGCTGTAAGCAGCACCCTGCCAGCATCCACACCACTGGATCAATAATGACAGAAAGTATTGGCATTAACACCTTGCACACCTACCCTGTCACCCCAGGGGAGTATAATGTATTGCAGTCTGGGACTGTAGGAGTCACACAATGCAACGGCCTTATACAGCTGGCCTGCATCACTACCAAATGGCCTACAGTCCTCTGCCAAAGGCCTGTGTCTCACCCGTACTGCCAATGTATGTTATGTCATGGACTCCCAAATAACAGCATAACACAGTCCACAGAACCCAAACGCAAGGCCATGTGGACAAATCCCGGTAACATGTCCACCATGTCCTACTGCATGAACTGTGGACCAACACTGAATTACTGCTGGGATGAGGTGATAACTATAGGGAACTTATCAAATAATGTTTGCATAGTGTTTGGAAGAGGATAGAATAATAGAGGGGGCAATAGGAGCATGGGCTGCATGGAGTGTGTGAAGTCTGAAACACAGCCATGTGCACATACTATCCCTGCCTACAAACACAGGAATGGGTGGCTACAAACCTGCTTGTAAACCACAATGTGAAGGGGTAATGTCCAGAATTATGCCCCTGTGTCTGAGTAACCTGTGTGAATCTGTACACCTGTGAGGTATGGCCACAGCAGGATATGACCATACTGTCAAATCGATGGATTGTACAAGCATGGGATCCTCAGCCACCACTGCACCAAGGTGCTAAACTATTTACACAGACCCAGCAGCAAGTGTCTGCACCTTCCCCTCCAGAATGGCATGATTGTGCAAGAATATTTAGGCTGCAGAACACAATACTGGACACAGCTGCATTCACCCTGTGTTCCCCAGGACATCATTGCAAGCAAATATGTATACCTGAAAGTATTTGATGACATAAAACATCACAGTGTAAAACAGTACATATGTCTGAATATCTCTGCTAACACCACCACCATGTAGCAAAAGCAGCACAGAAACAATTAACTACAGTAACCCACTATCCTTTGCCCATTTTGGTCCCATATTGTCAACCAATCTACAGATATCCCACAGAAATAGGTTGCTAGCTGTAGGTGTAGGACACAAAAGTCTGAACTGGAGTACAACCTACCTGGAATGGATTCACACATTCAATACAGAAGGTCATACTGGGCATGCTCCCACACTTAGAGAAACAAAGGCAATGACAACAAAATACTGAAAGGCCATACTGTGCATGCCCACACACTTACAGAAATGAAGCTCATGTCTGGCAACAACAGTGGGCTATACATATCTGACAGTCACAGATGTTTGTGCACACACTCCTCAGTACACACCAGTCATGGTTTGCACACACATTGGATAGGAATACACACATATATCCAAGGACAACACACTATAATAGGCCAAAATTACACATACATAGATGTGTGGAAGAGAGTGACAGACAGTGACAAAGAGCTTCCCACCATGAGGCTTGTCCCACCCAGCACACATCCAGTTGGCTAAAACCACATGATGTGCAGATGTCAATCACTGTAGACATTTGTCTCTGGTATCCCTCAGCACTATAGTATCTGTGGTGCTTGTGCTAACTGTGTAACATGACTGTACAAGTCAGTAGTTATCTATCAGTTGTATGCACGTACCTGTGGAATATAAACCTGTGTGTGCCAGAGTGCTGTGTGTCTGCTTCTAGATGAATGGATTATGGCCCTTGCACGCACACTGCACTCTCCATTGCCCAACTCCGGCAAGCCTGCTGATGTCATCACCTTGAAATACACCTTTGGGAAAGGAGTAGCCCTATAACCTCTGTGGCATGTGCTATAACTGTGAAATTCTATAGTGTGATGTATTAGTTAGGTAGGAGTTCTGATCCCAGACATGGCAACTGTGTGTGTGTGTTTGTCTGTGTAGTGATCAGTGCTTTTGAGGCCATTCACACTCACTACAATTTCAAATGCCCTACTTTGGCAGGGCTGCTGATGTCATTCACTTTGAAATACACCTTAGTGGAATGAATAGCCAAATAATCGTGGTGCATCCCCGAACTGCATAATGCTGTAGTGTGATGTATTAGGTAGGAGTTCTAATCTCACACATGGCAACTGTGTGTTTGTGTAGTGATCAATGCTTTTGAGGCCATTCACACTCACTACAATTTCAAATGGCCTACTTTGGCAGGGCTGCTGATGTCATTCACTTTGAAATACACCTTTGGGGAAGAGTAGCCCAGTAATCACTGTAGTGTGTGCTATAACTGCTTAATGCTGTAGTGTGATGTACTAGTTAGGTAGGAGTTCTATTCCCAAACATGGCAACTGTAGAACTTTGTGTGTGTTTATCTGTGTAGGGTCAATACTTTTGAGGCCATTCACAGTCACTACAACTTTTATTGCTCTACTTTGGCAAGCCTGCTGATGTCATTCACTTTGAAATACACCTTTGGGGAAGAAGTAACCTAGTAAGCTATGTGGCGCATGCTCTAACTGTGTAATACTATAGTGTGATATACTAGTTTAGTAGTTCTATTCCCCGACATGGCAACATTGAAACCCTGTGTGTAGGGATCAATGTTTTTGTGGCCATTCACAGTCACTAGGCACACATAAAAATGAAGAACATTGATATATGTGCAGTAACAGAGACCTGATCCAAGGCTCCAGAGAGCACTCCTGCAATACCAGGTACAGCTCTCACCACACCTGTTGGACACCAAACCAGGACCAAAACAATAAAGATGGTGGAGTGCCCATATTCACCAAGGATATTCACACCACCAGGCTACTTGCCCAACACATTGTGTCTGAAATACCCCCGGTGAAACTAACACGAGGTCAGACTGCAATCCAAATTGTATAGCTTGCTACAGATCCCAAACCGTGCCCTATGATTCCCACTACAGCTTTTGAAACATACTGGGAAATATTATGACACAACCAAACACCCTAATACTGGGTGACTTACACTACCCTGCCATTAACTCGGAAAAATACTTGTGTACTATATGTGTTCCCAACGGTTCTTGGAAATCATAATCCCCAATGCCCTGAATCAAGTAACCCATAGTCCCACCAGGGGCTCAAATATCCTAGATCTGGTCATTACCAACATGGGAAATCAATGCTCCACACCTATGGTCACCCCATCAGTGGTCAGGTCTGCCCATGAGCTAATCACCCTTAACATCAACATCCGTCCCCCACACCCCAGTAAGGAAACCTCCATAACACACATCTCCAAAGCCAACATCATGCTACACAAGTCAGACGTGACTAATGTCATGACACCCATGTAGATGGGAACTGAAAGGATGACTGCTGAGTCCTACATGAAGGCACTGTACGAACACATCCACTCATGCATGAATCGTGCCATCCAATATAGAACCAAGATGCTCCCCACCAAGAAAAGGAAGCCAATGTGGTGGCCCCCTGCCATAAACATACTGTACAACAAAAGGAGGAAACTGTTGCAGAAAAGGAGGAATTTCCAGGATGCAAAATACTCCCTTACCAGCCACAGTAAGAAGCTGAGAGCCCTCATAACATCCACCAAAGCTAGTTACAAACATAATATAGCCAAAGACGCCAAAGACAATTGCAAGCCATTCCATAGCTCTATCAGGAATCTAAATGGCAATGCTCAGATCTGCTATGAGTTAAAACAGGATAGTATTAAATATACTGCCCGAAGGATATTGCCAATATCCTGGCAGATCGATTCAGTGCCAACTGCACCACCCTTCCACTCCCGAAATGGCCCATCTCAACACGGAAAGATTGCCAGATTCCAGTAATAATGGCCACATAGGTAAAAAACACACTTTCCAGAGCTAAGACAACAGCAGCCATGGGACCAGTCAACATTCCAGGCTGTGTACTACATGAGTTACAAATCGAACTGGCACCTCACCTACGCTCCATGTCTAATCATAGCCACACCTCAGGCTTCATGCCCACTGTGTGGTGCACAGCTACAGTTATCCCAGTCCACAAGGGGGGATCCACCTTGGATCCTGGGAACTACAGCCCCAGCAGTATGAAGTGCCAGATCTGCAAGGCCATGGAATGTATTATCATGGAAATGAAAACAAAGACATTGGCAACCTGCAAACACTGGACCCCAGCAAGGTTGGGTTTGTGAAGGGCCTATTATGTCACCTCAACCTGACTGACAACTGTGAATCCATCTCCAGAGCTGTGGACAAGGGTAAGGTGGTTCACACAGCCTATCCAGACCTCGCCAAGGCCTTTGACACCATCCCTCAGTCTGGAATCATAGCTAAATGTATCAAGCTGGCCATTAATCCCTATGTCACCCAATGGGCTGCCAACTGCTGTACTGACAAAACCCACACTGTAAATGTAGGTGACACCAACCCCAGCCCCAGACAAGTGACAGTCAGAGTACCTTAGGGTTCAGTCCTGGCACCGACCTTGTTTGGCATCTACTGCTCTGAAGTACAGCCCAACAGTGAGAGACTCTGGCAAACAAAGGTTGCAGATGACTGCACACTGGGAGCCAATATTGAATCCCCACATGATGTGGATATTCTACAGAAGGGCCTTACAGAAAGACATGCATGATGCTTGAGCCATGGCCTCAAGATCAATGCCAAGGCATTTATATTTCTCCCCTTTGGGAATGGGCATGTACATGTGCAGTACCACATAGGTGGCAGTACACTAATTACCTAAAGTGTGATAAGAGACTTAAGGACACAGGTGGACAGTGGTCTCACCTTTGACAACCACATTGCCACAACAGTCAGGAAATCCACCTATGTGGCACACCTCATCACTAAGGGCTTTACATCCAGGAAAAAGGAGGCCATTGTCCCATTGTAGTCATCTCTCAGTAGACCCAGTGCAGACTATAATGGCCAAGTACATATGTACCTCACAAGACGTCTGCAACTAGAAAGGCTGCAGATATACCTCACTAAAAGAATCACAGACCTAAAACAGATGCCCTATGCTGACCATCTGAAAATCATCCATCTATACTCTGTCACATCATGTGTTCTCAGAGGCAATCTCTGCTTAACATACCAAGCCATGTCAAATCCACAGCTGTTGGACATGCTACACTTAAATAATTCCAAACCCTCACAGTCACATGCTCCAGGGATCCAAATCTTGTCATCACAATGAACAATACATGCTGGAGGGATGTGTTCCTGACCCAGAGACTCCCTACACTCTGGAATAGACTGCCCATACATGTCAAGCAGAGTGCCTCTTTGGCCCTCTTCAGAAGGAACCTGGACGATTGGATGGGAGATAGGAAATTGACCCCAGGGATTATGTCAGCTGCCTTGTTAGACAAGGGTCCAGGGAAGTAAATATTGTGGGAAGACATAGCCAGGGAATTGTTATGTCTAGGCATACATAGGCCCTAGGGACGATTGCCTTGTACCAACCTATGAACCTATGACCTACACTTTCCATTGCCAACCATGGCAAGGTTGCTGATGTCATTCACTTTGAAATACACCTTTGGGGAAAAAGTAGCCCAGTAATAACCATGGTGAGTGCTGTAACTGCATAATGCTGTGGTGTGATGAACTAGTTAGGTAAGAGTTCTAGTCCCAGACATGGCAAGTGTAAATGTTTGTGTGTTTGTTTGTCTGTGTAGGGATCAATGCTTTTGAGGCCATTCACAGTCACTACAACTTCCATTGCCCTACTTTGGCAAACCTGCTGATGCCATTCACTTTGAAATACACCTTTGGGGAAAAAATAGCCCAGTAATCTCCATGGTGTGTACTATAACTGCGTAATGCTGTAGTGTGATGTACTAGTTAGATTGAAGTTCTAATCCCAGACATGGCAAGTGTAAAAATGTATGTGTGTGTTTGTCTGTGTATGGATCAATGCTTTTGAGGCCATTCACAGTCACTACAAGTTCCATTTCTCTACTTTAGCAAACCTGCTGATGTCATTCACTATGAAATACACCTTTGGGGAAAAAGTAACCCAGTAATTTCCATGGCACATGCTAAAATTGTGTAATGTTGTAGTGTGATGTACTAGTTAGGTAGGAGTTCTATTCCCAAACATGGCAACTGTAGAACTTTGTGTGTGTTTATCTGTGTAGGGTCAATACTTTTGAGGCCATTCACAGTCACTACAACTTTTATTGCTCTACTTTGGCAAGCCTGCTGATGTCATTCACTTTGAAATACACCTTTGGGGAAGAAGTAACCTAGTAAGCTATGTGGCGCATGCTCAAACTGTGTAATGCTATAGTGTGATATACTAGTTTAGTAGTTCTATTCCCCGACATGGCAACATTGAAACCCTGTGTGTAGGGATTAATGTTTTTGTGGCCATTCACAGTCACTAGGCCCACATAAAAATGAAGAACATTGATATATGTGCAGTAACAGAGACCTGATCCAAGGCTCCAGAGAGCACTCCTGCAATACCAGGTACAGCTCTCACCACACCTGTTGGACACCAAACCAGGACCAAAACAATAAAGATGGTGGAGTGCCCATATTCACCAAGGATATTCACACCACCAGGCTACTTGCCCAACACATTGTGTCTGAAATACCCCCGGTGAAACTAACACTAGGTCAGACTGCAATCCAAATTGTATAGCTTGCTACAGATCCCAAACCGTGCCCTATGATTCCCACTACAGCTTTTGAAACATACTGGGAAATAATATGACACAACCAAACACCCTAATACTGGGTGACTTACACTACCCTGCCATTAACTCGGAAAAATACTTGTGTACTATATGTGTTCCCAACGGTTCTTGGAAATCATAATCCCCAATGCCCTGAATCAAGTAACCCATAGTCCCACCAGGGGCTCAAATATCCTAGATCTGGTCATTACCAACATGGGAAATCAATGCTCCACACCTATGGTCACCCCATCAGTGGTCAGGTCTGCCCATGAGCTAATCACCCTTAACATCAACATCCGTCCCCCACACCCCAGTAAGGAAACCTCCATAACACCCATCTCCAAAGCCAACATCATGCTACACAAGTCAGACGTGACTAATGCCATGACACCCATGTAGATGGGAACTGAAAGGATGACTGCTGAGTCCTACATGAAGGCACTGTATGAACACATCCACTCATGCATGAATCGTGCCATCCAATATAGAACCAAGATGCTCCCCACCAAGAAAAGGAAGCCAATGTGGTGGCCCCCTGCCATAAACATGCTGTACAACAAAAGGAGGAAACTGTTGCAGAAAAGGAGGAATTTCCAGGATGCAAAATACTCCCTTACCAGCCACAGTAAGAAACTGAGAGCCCTCATAACATCCACCAAAGCTAGTTACAAACATAATATAGCCAAAAACGCCAAAGACAATTGCAAGCCATTCCATAGCTCTATCAGGAATCTAAATGGCAATGCTCAGATCTGCTATGAGTTAAAACAGGATAGTATTAAATATACTGCCCGAAGGATATTGCCAATATCCTGGCAGATCGATTCAGTGCCAACTGCACCACCCTTCCACTCCCGAAATGGCCCATCTCAACATGGAAAGATTGCCAGATTCCAGTAATAATGGCCACATAGGTAAAAAACACACTTTCCAGAGCTAAGACAACAGCAGCCATGGGACCAGCCAACATTCCAGGCTGTGTACTACATGAGCTACAAATCGAACTGGCACCTCACCTACGCGCCATGTCTAATCATAGCCACACCTCAGGCTTCATGTCCACTGTGTGGTGCACAGCTACAGTTATCCCAGTCCACAAGGGGGGATCCACCTTGGATCCTGGGAACTACAGCCCCAGCAGTATGAAGTGCCAGATCTGCAAGGCCATGGAATGTGTTATCATGGAAATGAAAACAAAGACATTGGCAACCTGCAAACACTGGACCCCAGCAAGGTTAGGTTTGTGAAGGGCCTATTATGTCACCTCAACCTGACTGACAACTGTGAATCCATCTCCAGAGCTGTGGACAAGGGTAAGGTGGTTCACGCAGCCTATCCAGACCTTGCCAAGGCCTTTGACACCATCCCTCAGTCTGGAATCATAGCTAAATGTATAAAGCTGGCCATTAATCCCTATGTCACCCAATGGGCTGCCAACTGCTGTACTGACAGAATCCACATTGTAAATGTAGGTGACACCAACCCCAGCCCCAGACAAGTGACAGTCAGAGTACCTTAGGGTTCAGTCCTGGCACCGACCTTGTTTGGCATCTACTGCTCTGAAGTACAGCCCAACAGTGAGGGACTCTGGCAAACAAAGGTTGCAGATGACTGCACACTGGGAGCCAATATTGAATCCCCACATGATGTGGATATTCTACAGAAGGGCCTTACAGAAAGACATGCATGATGCTTGAGCCATGGCCTCAAGATCAATGCCAAGGCATTTATATTTCTCCCCTTTGGGAATGGACATGTACATGTGCAGTACCACATACGTGGCAGTACACTAATTACCTAAAGTGTGATAAGAGACTTAAGGACACAGGTGGACAGTGGTCTCACCTTTGACAACCACATTGCCACAACAGTCAGGAAATCCACCTATGTGGCACACCTCATCACTAAGGGCTTTACATCCAGGAAAAAGGAGGCCATTGTCCCATTGTAGTCATCCCTCAGTAGACCCAGTACAGACTATAATGGCCAAGTACGTATGTACCTCACAAGACGTCTGCAACTAGAAAGGCTGCAGACATACCTCACTAAAAGAATCACAGACCTAAAACAGATGCCCTATGCTGACCATCTGTAAATCATCCATCTATACTCTGTCACATCATGTGTTCTCAGAGACAATCTCTGCTTAACATACCAAGCCATGTCAAACCCACAGCTGTTGGACATGCTACACTTAAATAATTCCAAACCCTCACAGCCACATGCTCCAGGGATCCAAATCTTGTCATCACAATGAACAATACATGCTGGAGGGATGTGTTCCTGACCCAGAGACTCCCTACACTCTGGAATAGACTGCCCATACATGTCAAGCAGAGTGCCTCTTTGGCCCTCTTCAGAAGGAACCTGGACGATTGGATGGGAGATAGGAAATTGACCCCAGGGATTATGTCAGCTGCCTTGTTAGACAAGGGTCCAGGGAAGTAAATATTGTGGGAAGACATAGCCAGGGAATTGTTATGTCTAGGCATACATAGGCCCTAGGGACGATTGCCTTGTACCAACCTATGATCCTATGACCTACACTTTCCATTGCCAACCATGGCAAGGTTGCTGATGTCATTCACTTTGAAATACACCTTTGGGGAAAAAGTAGCCCAGTAATAACCATGGTGAGTGCTGTAACTGCATAATGCTGTGGTGTGATGAACTAGTTAGGTAAGAGTTCTAGTCCCAGACATGGCAAGTGTAAACGTTTGTGTGTTTGTTTGTCTGTGTAGGGATCAATGCTTTTGAGGCCATTCACAGTCACTACAACTTCCATTGCCCTACTTTGGCAAACCTGCTGATGCCATTCACTTTGAAATACACCTTTGGGAAAAAAATAGCCCAGTAATCTCCATGGTGTGTACTATAACTGCGTAATGCTGTAGTGTGATGTACTAGTTAGATTGAAGTTCTAATCCCAGACATGGCAAGTGTAAAAATGTATGTGTGTGTTTGTCTGTGTATGGATCAATGCTTTTGAGGCCATTCACAGTCACTACAACTTCCATTTCTCTACTTTAGCAAACCTGCTGATGTCATTCACTTTGAAATACACCTTTGGGGAAAAAGTAACCCAGTAATTTCCATGGCACATGCTAAAACTGTGTAATGTTGTAGTGTGATGTACTAGTTAGGTAGGAGGTCTAATCCCAGACATGGCAACTGTGAGACTTCGTGTGTGTGTGTCATACATATCCTGTGTGGAGGTAACTGTGAGTGTGTAACAACAGGACTCATTGTGGAGCAGATTTTGCAGATCCGAACCGGCATGGTTTACCAGCTATGGATCCTACTATATGTCACACTGTCCATCTTTCAAGGATAACAGATGTCAAACAGAAGAGAGGTTCGGGTAGACAATCCATACCCTGACATGTGACATCATGGCTTGGTGAATAATATAGGCAACCCTTGTATTACCTAGAGAACACTCTCCACCCATGTCTCATACACAACCGCACTCGGCTAGGCAACAACCACTATGTTGGTAATTCCCTGCATATTGCCCACAGATAGTAACCATGGTGTGATTGCAGTGGACTACAGAGGACATGGCACCCTGTCTCATCCCTACAATAGGCAAATCATTGCATACAGTGCTCCTTCATTATGTTCCCCACTGGATGGCTGCAACAACTGGAGAGCCAGCAAATGTAATCCACAAAGGACATACCATGCCTTATACACATGCCCTGTATGGACAGATGCCACTGACACCAGGGAATACCTGTATCATGCTGTCAATGTAGGTGCAGGGTCAACCTGGTGTCCATTCCCACTTCTTACCACATGAGGTCAGGAGTGGCACAGCTGATGATAACAATCTGTCTACATAACATGCCCCAGACACCCCAGGCACACTTCCACATGTCACAGAACATGCATGTGGGATGTGTGCACATCCCAGACACCATCCATGTCATGGAATATAGAACACATACATGGCAAACATTGCACAGCACTGGCCACCCACAATAGTAACCCAGATGACTGGATGGTGAATACAATACCCACCTATGTGGGCCAATCCAGACACTACACCCCTGAGCCACACTGCAGACCATTGTCATGTGGCCTGATGCCAAGGTATATCCTTTTCCTAGGCTTGTACAGCCTTCTGGCACAGTCAACCACTACACACCTGTGAAGCAATGCACCCATGCATGTCAGTACTGGCAAACCTCTGTGTGTGTGTGTGTGTGTGTGTGTGTGTGTGTGTGTGTGTGTGTGTGTGTGTGTGTGTGTGTGTGTGTGTGTGTGTGTGTGGAGTATAATGATTTGGATGCCATTTACTCTCACTACACCTCCCATTGGCCTACTGAAGCATGCCTTCTGATGTCAGACACCTTGACATACCTTTTTCCCATATATCATCCTGATAACCCCTGTGGTGCATGTGATACCTACATATTACTGTACTGTGGCAAGCTAGCTAGTTAGAAAGTCTAATCCTGACCCTTCCAACTGTGATAATGTGTGTGAGTCCCTGAGATAGTGTGGCTGTGTCGACCTTGACACCTGTTCATGTGGATGTGGACAAGCATGTGAACTACACCTACCTTATCCCTCCTTTATCACTGTTGCTGATGTCACACACCATTGAATATACCTTTGGACAGCTCCTCAACATGTAAGCTCTGTGTCACATGCAATAACTGCATAGACATGTGATAGCAATACATAGGCAGGGGGTTTGAAACCCTGTACTGATGTGTGTGACACAAACATGCTTAGGTTTTACTCTGCCACCCCCTCCCTGTCTTACTTTGTGTCTGTCTGCCTCTCATACTCCCTCTCTGGTGGATGTGGAAATGTACACCTGCTTTACTTAGGCAGCAGTTTGTGTTTTGTAAGTGATGCTCATGATTAGCTGATGGTTTCTGCATGAATTGCAGTCCCCCACTAGCTGATTGCATGTGGAACAGCTGTGGTGACATTCCCATAGCCAATTGCATGGAAACACACTCCTATAACTAGGAACAACATGTGGGTGTTGGCCCTTTTCATTCACTGTGTGCAGGCCAACAAACTGGAGGGGGATGTTCCACACATGACTACAGAATTTAAGTGTTGCTCTTCTGCATTTGGAGTAATGTTGGTTTAACAGGGTTTGTGTGGATATGGCTGGTCTACATGATTTAATACCTGTCATAACAGTGGTACATGTTTGAGGAAACTTCCACCAGTAGGGTTATCTGCAGACTGGCCAGTGTTCCAAACACATGTTACTCACAGATCACCTATCTTAGAACTGCAGAAGCATAGTCTGAGGATTGCAGTCAGTACATGGTAACAGCCATGAGAGTTACTGACTTCACATCCCTCATAGGACATATGTCACAACAAACCATGTTACAACAGTAAATGTGTGAGGTTATCACAGAAACATGCAAATATTGACCCAGTGTTTGTGCCTCCAGCCACAAGTCTGTCAACCTTTGTACATATGTCATGCAGTAAGAGGTGCATATGTTCTGCACACCATT